>NW_027365692.1:0-98076 GCF_046119375.1 Phyllobates terribilis | reverse complement strand
ATATACCAGAAATGTTTGAAGCTACGACTGAATGAAGGAGTGCATCTCACTCTCTTGAATCTTCTTTCATGCCAGGTTAGCAGAAAAAGCAAAAAAATTTCAGAATTGCACCTTGCAATGTGGAGATATTACTGTTTTGTGCATTTACAATATTCATTGATTTTTGCCATTGAAAAACATGTATATATACCAGAAATGTTTGAAGCTACTGACTGAATGAAAGGAGCTGGCATCTCACTCTCTTTGAATCTTCTTTATCATGCTAGGATTACAGGAAAAGCAAAAAAATTTCAGAATTGCACCTTGCAATGTGGAGATATTACTGTTTGTGCATTTACAATATTCATTGATTTTTGCCATTGAAAACATTTTTTCATATACCAGAAATGTTTGAAGCTACTGACTGGAATGAAAGGAGCTGGCATCTCACTCCCTTGAATCTTCTTTATCAGGCTAGGATTAACAGGAAAAAGCTAAAATGTCAGGAATTGCACCGTGCAATGTGGAGATATTACTGTTTGTGCATTTACAATATTCATTGATTTTTGCCATTGAAAACCTGTTTTTCATATACCAGAAATGTTTGAAGCTACTGACTGAATGAAAGGAGCTGGCACCTCTCTCTCTTGAATCTTCTTTATCATGCTAGGATTAGCAGGAAAAAGCTAAAAATTTCAGAATTGCAACCGTGCAATGTGGAGATATTACTGTTTGTGCATTTACAATATTCATTGATTTTTGCCATTGAAAAACATGTTTGTCATATACCAGAAATGTTTGAAGCTACTGACTGAATGAAAGGAGCTGGCATCTCACTCTCTTTGAATCTTCTTTATCATGCTAGGATTAGCAGGAAAAAGCAAAAAATTTCAGAATTGCACCTTGCAATGTGGAGATATTACTGTTTGTGCATTTACAATATTCATTGATTTTTGCCATTGAAAAACATGTTTTTCATATACCAGAAATGTTTGAAGCTACTGACTGAATGAAAGGAGCTGGCATCTCACTCTCTTTGAATCTTCTTTATCATGCTAGGATTAACAGGAAAAAGCTAAAAATTTCAGAATTGCACCTTGCAATGTGGAGATATTACTGTTTGTGCATTTACAATATTCATTGATTTTTGCCATTGAAAAACATGTTTTTCATATACCAGAAATGTTTGAAGCTACTGACTGAATGAAAGGAGCTGGCATCTCACTCTCTTTGAATCTTCTTTATCATGCTAGGATTAGGCAGAAAAAGCAAAAAATTTCAGAATTGCACCTTGCAATGTGGAGATATTACTGTTTGTGCATTTACAATATTCATTGATTTTTGCCATTGAAAAACATGTTTTTCATATACCAGAATGTTTGAAGCTACTGACTGAATGAAAGGAGCTGGCATCTCACTCTCTTTGAATCTTCTTTATCATGCTAGGATTAGCAGGAAAAAGCAAAAAATTTCAGAATTGCACCTTGCAATGTGGAGATATTACTGTTTGTGCATTTACAATATTCATTGATTTTTGCCATGAAAAACATGTTTTTCATATACCAGAAATGTTTGAAGCTACTGACTGAATGAAAGGAGCTGGCATCTCACTCTCTTTGAATCTTCTTTATCATGCTAGGATTAACAGGAAAAGCTAAAAATTTCAGAATTGCACCGTGCAATGTGGAGATATTACTGTTTGTGCATTTACAATATTCATTGATTTTTGCCATTGAAAAACATGTTTTTTCATATACCAGAAATGTTTGAAGCTACTGACTGAATGAAAGGAGCTGGCATCTCACTCTCTTTGAATCTTCTTTATCATGCTAGGATTAGCAGGAAAAAGCAAAAAAATTTCAGAATTGCACCTTGCAATGTGGAGATATTACTGTTTGTGCATTTACAATATTCATTGATTTTTGCCATTGAAAAACATGTTTTCATATACCAGAAATGTTTGAAGCTACTGACTGAATGAAAGGAGCTGGCATCTCACTCTCTTTGAATCTTCTTTATCATGCTAGGATTAACAGGAAAAAGCAAAAAATTTCCAGAATTGCACCTTGCAATGTGGAGATATTACTGTTTGTGCATTTACAATATTCATTGATTTTTGCCATTGAAAAACATGTTTTTCATATACCAGAAATGTTTGAAGCTACTGACTGAATGAAAGGAGCTGGCATCTCACTCTCTTTGAATCTTCTTTATCATGCTAGGATTAACAGGAAAAGCTAAAAAATTTCAGAATTGCACCGTGCAATGTGGAGATATTACTGTTTGTGCATTTACAATATTCATTGATTTTTGCCATTGAAAAACATGTTTTTCATATACCAGAAATGTTTGAAGCTACTGACTGATGAAAGGAGCTGGCATCTCACTCTCTTTGAATCTTCTTTATCATGCTAGGATTAGCAGGAAAAAGCAAAAAATTTCAGAATTGCACCTTGCAATGTGGAGATATTACTGTTTGTGCATTTACAATATTCATTGATTTTTGCCATTGAAAAACATGTTTTTCATATACTGGAAATGTTTGAAGCTACTGACTGAATGAAAGGAGCTGGCATCTCACTCTCTTTGAATCTTCTTTATCATGCTAGGATTAACAGGAAAAAGCAAAAAATTTCAGAATTGCACCTTGCAATGTGGAGATATTACTGTTTGTGCATTTACAATATTCATTGATTTTTGCCATTGAAAAACATGTTTTTCATATACCAGAAATGTTTGAAGCTACTGACTGAATGAAAGGAGCTGGCATCTCACTCTCTTTGAATCTTCTTTATCATGCTAGGATTAACAGAAAAAGCTAAAAATTTCAGAATTGCACCGTGCAATGTGGAGATATTACTGTTTGTGCATTTACAATATTCATTGATTTTTGCCATTGAAAAACATGTTTTTCATATACCAGAAATGTTTGAAGCTACTGACTGAATGAAAGGAGCTGGCATCTCACTCTCTTTGAATCTTCTTTATCATGCTAGGATTAGCAGGAAAAAGCAAAAATTTCAGAATTGCACCTTGCAATGTGGAGATATTACTGTTTGTGCATTTACAATATTCATTGATTTTTGCCATTGAAAAACATGTTTTTCATATACCAGAAATGTTTGAAGCTACTGACTGAATGAAAGGAGCTGGCATCTCACTCTCTTTGAATCTTCTTTATCATGCTAGGATTAACAGGAAAAAGCAAAAAATTTCAGAATTGCACCTTGCAATGTGGCGATATACTGTTTGTGCATTTACAATATTCATTGATTTTTGCCATTGAAAAACATGTTTTTCATATACCAGAAATGTTTGAAGCTACTGACTGAATGAAAGGAGCTGGCATCTCACTCTCTTTGAATCTTCTTTATCATGCTAGGATTAACAGGAAAAAGCAAAAAATTTCAGAATTGCACCTTGCAATGTGGAGATATTACTGTTTGTGCATTTACAATATTCATTGATTTTTGCCATTGAAAAACATGTTTTTCATATACCAGAAATGTTTGAAGCTACTGACTGAATGAAAGGAGCTGGCATCTCACTCTCTTTGAATCTTCTTTATCATGCTAGGATTAACAGGAAAAAGCTAAAAATTTCAGAATTGCACCGTGCAATGTGGAGATATTACTGTTTGTGCATTTACAATATTCATTGATTTTTGCCATTGAAAAACATGTTTTTCATATACCAGAAATGTTTGAAGCTACTGACTGAATGAAAGGAGCTGGCATCTCACTCTCTTTGAATCTTCTTTATCATGCTAGGATTAACAGGAAAAAGCAAAAAATTTCAGAATTGCACCTTGCAATGTGGAGATATTACTGTTTGTGCATTTACAATATTCATTGATTTTTGCCATTGAAAAACATGTTTTTCATATACCAGAAATGTTTGAAGCTACTGACTGAATGAAAGGAGCTGGCATCTCACTCTCTTTGAATCTTCTTTATCATGCTAGGATTAACAGGAAAAAGCTAAAAATTTCAGAATTGCACCGTGCAATGTGGAGATATTACTGTTTGTGCATTTACAATATTCATTGATTTTTGCCATTGAAAAACATGTTTTTCATATACCAGAAATGTTTGAAGCTACTGACTGAATGAAAGGAGCTGGCATCTCACTCTCTTTGAATCTTCTTTATCATGCTAGGATTAGCAGGAAAAAGCAAAAAATTTCAGAATTTCACCTTGCAATGTGGAGATATTACTGTTTGTGCATTTACAATATTCATTGATTTTTGCCATTGAAAAACATGTTTTTCATATACCAGAAATGTTTGAAGCTACTGACTGAATGAAAGGAGCTGGCATCTCACTCTCTTTGAATCTTCTTTATCATGCTAGGATTAACAGGAAAAAGCTAAAAATTTCAGAATTGCACCTTGCAATGTGGAGATATTACTGTTTGTGCATTTACAATATTCATTGATTTTTGCCATTGAAAAACATGTTTTTCATATACCAGAAATGTTTGAAGCTACTGACTGAATGAAAGGAGCTGGCATCTCACTCTCTTTGAATCTTCTTTATTATGCTAGGATTAACAGGACAAAGCAAAAAATTTCAGAATTGCACCTTGCAATGTGGAGATATTACTGTTTGTGCATTTACAATATTCATTGATTTTTGCCATTGAAAAACATGTTTTTCATATACCAGAAATGTTTGAAGCTACTGACTGAATGAAAGGAGCTGGCATCTCACTCTCTTTGAATCTTCTTTATCATGCTAGGATTAACAGGAAAAAGCTAAAAATTTCAGAATTGCACCGTGCAATGTGGAGATATTACTGTTTGTGCATTTACAATATTCATTGATTTTTGCCATTGAAAAACATGTTTTTCATATACCAGAAATGTTTGAAGCTACTGACTGAATGAAAGGAGCTGGCATCTCACTCTCTTTGAATCTTCTTTATCATGCTAGGATTAACAGGAAAAAGCAAAAAATTTCAGAATTGCACCTTAAAATGTGGAGATATTACTGTTTGTGCATTTACAATATTCATTAATTTTTGCCATTGAAAAACATGTTTTTCATATACCAGAAATGTTTGAAGCTACTGACTGAATGAAAGGAGCTGGCATCTCACTCTCTTTGAATCTTCTTTATCATGCTAGGATTAGCAGGAAAAAGCAAAAAATTTCAGAATTGCACCGTGCAATGTGGAGATATTACTGTTTGTGCATTTACAATATTCATTGATTTTTGCCATTGAAAAACATGTTTTTCATATACCAGAAATGTTTGAAGCTACTAACTGAATGAAAGGAGCTGGCATCTCACTCTCTTTGAATCTTCTTTATCATGCTAGGATTAGCAGGAAAAAGCAAAAAATTTCAGAATTGCACCTTGCAATGTGGAGATATTACTGTTTGTGCATTTACAATATTCATTGATTTTTGCCATTGAAAAACATGTTTTTCATATACCAGAAATGTTTGAAGCTACTGACTGAATGAAAGGAGCTGGCATCTCACTCTCTTTGAATCTTCTTTATCATGCTAGGATTAAACAGGAAAAAGCTAAAAATTTCAGAATTGCACCGTGCAATGTGGAGATATTACTGTTTGTGCATTTACAATATTCATTGATTTTTGCCATTGAAAAACATGTTTTTCATATACCAGAAATGTTTGAAGCTACTGACTGAATGAAAGGAGCTGGCATCTCACTCTCTTTGAATCTTCTTTATCATGCTAGGATTAGCAGGAAAAAGCAAAAAATTTCAGAATTGCACCTTGCAATGTGGAGATATTACTGTTTGTGCATTTACAATATTCATTGATTTTTGCCATTGAAAAACATGTTTTTCATATACTGGAAATGTTTGAAGCTACTGACTGAATGAAAGGAGCTGGCATCTCACTCTCTTTGAAATCTTCTTTATCATGCTAGGATTAACAGGAAAAAGCAAAAAATTTCAGAATTGCACCTTGCAATGTGGAGATATTACTGTTTGTGCATTTACAATATTCATTGATTTTTGCCATTGAAAAACATGTTTTTCATATACCAGAAATGTTTGAAGCTACTGACTGAATGAAAGGAGCTGGCGTCTCACTCTCTTTGAATCTTCTTTATCATGCTAGGATTAACAGGAAAAAGCTAAAAATTTCAGAATTGCACCGTGCAATGTGGAGATATTACTGTTTGTGCATTTACAATATTCATTGATTTTTGCCATTGAAAAACATGTTTTTCATATACCAGAAATGTTTGAAGCTACTGACTGAATGAAAGGAGCTGGCATCTCACTCTCTTTGAATCTTCTTTATCATGCTAGGATTAGCAGGAAAAAGCAAAAAATTTCAGAATTGCACCTTGCAAATGTGGAGATATTACTGTTTGTGCATTTACAATATTCATTGATTTTTGCCATTGAAAAACATGTTTTTCATATACCAGAAATGTTTGAAGCTACTGACTGAATGAAAGGAGCTGGCATCTCACTCTCTTTGAATCTTCTTTATCATGCTAGGATTAACAGGAAAAAGCAAAAAATTTCAGAATTGCACCTTGCAATGTGGCGATATTACTGTTTGTGCATTTACAATATTCATTGATTTTTGCCATTGAAAAACATGTTTTTCATATACCAGAAATGTTTGAAGCTACTGACTGAATGAAAGGAGCTGGCATCTCACTCTCTTTGAATCTTCTTTATCATGCTAGGATTAACAGGAAAAAGCAAAAAATTTCAGAATTGCACCTTGCAATGTGGAGATATTACTGTTTGTGCATTTACAATATTCATTGATTTTTGCCATTGAAAAACATGTTTTTCATATACCAGAAATGTTTGAAGCTACTGACTGAATGAAAGGAGCTGGCATCTCACTCTCTTTGAATCTTCTTTATCATGCTAGGATTAACAGGAAAAAGCTAAAAATTTCAGAATTGCACCGTGCAATGTGGAGATATTACTGTTTGTGCATTTACAATATTCATTGATTTTTGCCATTGAAAAACATGTTTTTCATATACCAGAAATGTTTGAAGCTACTGACTGAATGAAAGGAGCTGGCATCTCACTCTCTTTGAATCTTCTTTATCATGCTAGGATTAACAGGAAAAAGCAAAAAATTTCAGAATTGCACCTTGCAATGTGGAGATATTACTGTTTGTGCATTTACAATATTCATTGATTTTTGCCATTGAAAAACATGTTTTTCATATACCAGAAATGTTTGAAGCTACTGACTGAATGAAAGGAGCTGGCATCTCACTCTCTTTGAATCTTCTTTATCATGCTAGGATTAACAGGAAAAAGCTAAAAATTTCAGAATTGCACCGTGCAATGTGGAGATATTACTGTTTGTGCATTTACAATATTCATTGATTTTTGCCATTGAAAAACATGTTTTTCATATACCAGAAATGTTTGAAGCTACTGACTGAATGAAAGGAGCTGGCATCTCACTCTCTTTGAATCTTCTTTATCATGCTAGGATTAACAGGAAAAAGCTAAAAATTTCAGAATTGCACCGTGCAATGTGGAGATATTACTGTTTGTGCATTTACAATATTCATTGATTTTTGCCATTGAAAAACATGTTTTTCATATACCAGAAATGTTTGAAGCTACTGACTGAATGAAAGGAGCTGGCATCTCACTCTCTTTGAATCTTCTTTATCATGCTAGGATTAACAGGAAAAAGCAAAAAATTTCAGAATTGCACCTTGCAATGTGGAGATATTACTGTTTGTGCATTTACAATATTCATTGATTTTTGCCATTGAAAAACATGTTTTTCATATACCAGAAATGTTTGAAGCTACTGACTGAATGAAAGGAGCTGGCATCTCACTCTCTTTGAATCTTCTTTATCATGCTAGGATTAACAGGAAAAAGCTAAAAATTTCAGAATTGCACCGTGCAATGTGGAGATATTACTGTTTGTGCATTTACAATATTCATTGATTTTTGCCATTGAAAAACATGTTTTTCATATACCAGAAATGTTTGAAGCTACTGACTGAATGAAAGGAGCTGGCATCTCACTCTCTTTGAATCTTCTTTATCATGCTAGGATTAGCAGGAAAAAGCAAAAAATTTCAGAATTTCACCTTGCAATGTGGAGATATTACTGTTTGTGCATTTACAATATTCATTGATTTTTGCCATTGAAAAACATGTTTTTCATATACCAGAAATGTTTGAAGCTACTGACTGAATGAAAGGAGCTGGCATCTCACTCTCTTTGAATCTTCTTTATCATGCTAGGATTAACAGGAAAAAGCAAAAAATTTCAGAATTGCACCTTGCAATGTGGAGATATTACTGTTTGTGCATTTACAATATTCATTGATTTTTGCCATTGAAAAACATGTTTTTCATATACCAGAAATGTTTGAAGCTACTGACTGAATGAAAGGAGCTGGCATCTCACTCTCTTTGAATCTTCTTTATTATGCTAGGATTAACAGGAAAAAGCAAAAAATTTCAGAATTGCACCTTGCAATGTGGAGATATTACTGTTTGTGCATTTACAATATTCATTGATTTTTGCCATTGAAAAACATGTTTTTCATATACCAGAAATGTTTGAAGCTACTGACAGAATGAAAGGAGCTGGCATCTCACTCTCTTTGAATCTTCTTTATCATGCTAGGATTAACAGGAAAAAGCTAAAAATTTCAGAATTGCACCGTGCAATGTGGAGATATTACTGTTTGTGCATTTACAATATTCATTGATTTTTGCCATTGAAAAACATGTTTTTCATATACCAGAAATGTTTGAAGCTACTGACTGAATGAAAGGAGCTGGCATCTCACTCTCTTTGAATCTTCTTTATCATGCTAGGATTAACAGGAAAAAGCAAAAAATTTCAGAATTGCACCTTAAAATGTGGAGATATTACTGTTTGTGCATTTACAATATTCATTAATTTTTGCCATTGAAAAACATGTTTTTCATATACCAGAAATGTTTGAAGCTACTGACTGAATGAAAGGAGCTGGCATCTCACTCTCTTTGAATCTTCTTTATCATGCTAGGATTAGCAGGAAAAAGCAAAAAATTTCAGAATTGCACCGTGCAATGTGGAGATATTACTGTTTGTGCATTTACAATATTCATTGATTTTTGCCATTGAAAAACGTTTTTCATATACCAGAAATGTTTGAAGCTACTAACTGAATGAAAGGAGCTGGCATCTCACTCTCTTTGAATCTTCTTTATCATGCTAGGATTAGCAGGAAAAAGCAAAAAATTTCAGAATTGCACCTTGCAATGTGGAGATATTACTGTTTGTGCATTTACAATATTCATTGATTTTTGCCATTGAAAAACATGTTTTTCATATACCAGAAATGTTTGAAGCTACTGACTGAATGAAAGGAGCTGGCATCTCACTCTCTTTGAATCTTCTTTATCATGCTAGGATTAACAGGAAAAAGCTAAAAATTTCAGAATTGCACCTTGCAATGTGGAGATATTACTGTTTGTGCATTTACAATATTCATTGATTTTTGCCATTGAAAAACATGTTTTTCATATACCAGAAATGTTTGAAGCTACTGACTGAATGAAAGGAGCTGGCATCTCACTCTCTTTGAATCTTCTTTATCATGCTAGGATTAACAGGAAAAAGCTAAAAATTTCAGAATTGCACCGTGCAATGTGGAGATATTACTGTTTGTGCATTTACAATATTCATTGATTTTTGCCATTGAAAAACATGTTTTTCATATACCAGAAATGTTTGAAGCTACTGACTGAATGAAAGGAGCTGGCATCTCACTCTCTTTGAATCTTCTTTATCATGCTAGGATTAGCAGGAAAAAGCAAAAAATTTCAGAATTGCACCTTGCAATGTGGAGATATTACTGTTTGTGCATTTACAATATTCATTGATTTTTGCCATTGAAAAACATGTTTTTCATATACCAGAAATGTTTGAAGCTACTGACTGAATGAAAGGAGCTGGCATCTCACTCTCTTTGAATCTTCTTTATCATGCTAGGATTAACAGGAAAAAGCAAAAAATTTCAGAATTGCACCTTGCAATGTGGAGATATTACTGTTTGTGCATTTACAATATTCATTGATTTTTGCCATTGAAAAACATGTTTTTCATATACCAGAAATGTTTGAAGCTACTGACTGAATGAAAGGAGCTGGCATCTCACTCTCTTTGAATCTTCTTTATCATGCTAGGATTAACAGGAAAAAGCTAAAAATTTCAGAATTGCACCGTGCAATGTGGAGATATTACTGTTTGTGCATTTACAATATTCATTGATTTTTGCCATTGAAAAACATGTTTTTCATATACCAGAAATGTTTGAAGCTACTGACTGAATGAAAGGAGCTGGCATCTCACTCTCTTTGAATCTTCTTTATCATGCTAGGATTAGCAGGAAAAAGCAAAAAATTTCAGAATTGCACCTTGCAATGTGGAGATATTACTGTTTGTGCATTTACAATATTCATTGATTTTTGCCATTGAAAAACATGTTTTTCATATACCAGAAATGTTTGAAGCTACTGACTGAATGAAAGGAGCTGGCATCTCACTCTCTTTGAATCTTCTTTATCATGCTAGGATTAGCAGGAAAAAGCAAAAAATTTCAGAATTGCACCTTGCAATGTGGAGATATTACTGTTTGTGCATTTACAATATTCATTGATTTTTGCCATTGAAAAACATGTTTTTCATATACCAGAAATGTTTGAAGCTACTGACTGAATGAAAGGAGCTGGCATCTCACTCTCTTTGAATCTTCTTTATCATGCTAGGATTAACAGGAAAAAGCTAAAAATTTCAGAATTGCACCGTGCAATGTGGAGATATTACTGTTTGTGCATTTACAATATTCATTGATTTTTGCCATTGAAAAACATGTTTTTCATATACCAGAAATGTTTGAAGCTACTGACTGAATGAAAGGAGCTGGCATCTCACTCTCTTTGAATCTTCTTTATCATGCTAGGATTAGCAGGAAAAAGCAAAAAATTTCAGAATTGCACCTTGCAATGTGGAGATATTACTGTTTGTGCATTTACAATATTCATTGATTTTTGCCATTGAAAAACATGTTTTTCATATACCAGAAATGTTTGAAGCTACTGACTGAATGAAAGGAGCTGGCATCTCACTCTCTTTGAATCTTCTTTATCATGCTAGGATTAACAGGAAAAAGCAAAAAATTTCAGAATTGCACCTTGCAATGTGGAGATATTACTGTTTGTGCATTTACAATATTCATTGATTTTTGCCATTGAAAAACATGTTTTTCATATACCAGAAATGTTTGAAGCTACTGACTGAATGAAAGGAGCTGGCATCTCACTCTCTTTGAATCTTCTTTATCATGCTAGGATTAACAGGAAAAAGCTAAAAATTTCAGAATTGCACCGTGCAATGTGGAGATATTACTGTTTGTGCATTTACAATATTCATTGATTTTTGCCATTGAAAAACATGTTTTTCATATACCAGAAATGTTTGAAGCTACTGACTGAATGAAAGGAGCTGGCATCTCACTCTCTTTGAATCTTCTTTATCATGCTAGGATTAGCAGGAAAAAGCAAAAAATTTCAGAATTGCACCTTGCAATGTGGAGATATTACTGTTTGTGCATTTACAATATTCATTGATTTTTGCCATTGAAAAACATGTTTTTCATATACTGGAAATGTTTGAAGCTACTGACTGAATGAAAGGAGCTGGCATCTCACTCTCTTTGAATCTTCTTTATCATGCTAGGATTAACAGGAAAAAGCAAAAAATTTCAGAATTGCACCTTGCAATGTGGAGATATTACTGTTTGTGCATTTACAATATTCATTGATTTTTGCCATTGAAAAACATGTTTTTCATATACCAGAAATGTTTGAAGCTACTGACTGAATGAAAGGAGCTGGCATCTCACTCTCTTTGAATCTTCTTTATCATGCTAGGATTAACAGGAAAAAGCTAAAAATTTCAGAATTGCACCGTGCAATGTGGAGATATTACTGTTTGTGCATTTACAATATTCATTGATTTTTGCCATTGAAAAACATGTTTTTCATATACCAGAAATGTTTGAAGCTACTGACTGAATGAAAGGAGCTGGCATCTCACTCTCTTTGAATCTTCTTTATCATGCTAGGATTAGCAGGAAAAAGCAAAAAATTTCAGAATTGCACCTTGCAATGTGGAGATATTACTGTTTGTGCATTTACAATATTCATTGATTTTTGCCATTGAAAAACATGTTTTTCATATACCAGAAATGTTTGAAGCTACTGACTGAATGAAAGGAGCTGGCATCTCACTCTCTTTGAATCTTCTTTATCATGCTAGGATTAACAGGAAAAAGCAAAAAATTTCAGAATTGCACCTTGCAATGTGGCGATATTACTGTTTGTGCATTTACAATATTCATTGATTTTTGCCATTGAAAAACATGTTTTTCATATACCAGAAATGTTTGAAGCTACTGACTGAATGAAAGGAGCTGGCATCTCACTCTCTTTGAATCTTCTTTATTATGCTAGGATTAACAGGAAAAAGCAAAAAATTTCAGAATTGCACCTTGCAATGTGGAGATATTACTGTTTGTGCATTTACAATATTCATTGATTTTTGCCATTGAAAAACATGTTTTTCATATACCAGAAATGTTTGAAGCTACTGACTGAATGAAAGGAGCTGGCATCTCACTCTCTTTGAATCTTCTTTATCATGCTAGGATTAACAGGAAAAAGCTAAAAATTTCAGAATTGCACCGTGCAATGTGGAGATATTACTGTTTGTGCATTTACAATATTCATTGATTTTTGCCATTGAAAAACATGTTTTTCATATACCAGAAATGTTTGAAGCTACTGACTGAATGAAAGGAGCTGGCATCTCACTCTCTTTGAATCTTCTTTATCATGCTAGGATTAACAGGAAAAAGCAAAAAATTTCAGAATTGCACCTTGCAATGTGGAGATATTACTGTTTGTGCATTTACAATATTCATTGATTTTTGCCATTGAAAAACATGTTTTTCATATACCAGAAATGTTTGAAGCTACTGACTGAATGAAAGGAGCTGGCATCTCACTCTCTTTGAATCTTCTTTATCATGCTAGGATTAACAGGAAAAAGCTAAAAATTTCAGAATTGCACCGTGCAATGTGGAGATATTACTGTTTGTGCATTTACAATATTCATTGATTTTTGCCATTGAAAAACATGTTTTTCATATACCAGAAATGTTTGAAGCTACTGACTGAATGAAAGGAGCTGGCATCTCACTCTCTTTGAATCTTCTTTATCATGCTAGGATTAGCAGGAAAAAGCAAAAAATTTCAGAATTTCACCTTGCAATGTGGAGATATTACTGTTTGTGCATTTACAATATTCATTGATTTTTGCCATTGAAAAACATGTTTTTCATATACCAGAAATGTTTGAAGCTACTGACTGAATGAAAGGAGCTGGCATCTCACTCTCTTTGAATCTTCTTTATCATGCTAGGATTAACAGGAAAAAGCTAAAAATTTCAGAATTGCACCTTGCAATGTGGAGATATTACTGTTTGTGCATTTACAATATTCATTGATTTTTGCCATTGAAAAACATGTTTTTCATATACCAGAAATGTTTGAAGCTACTGACTGAATGAAAGGAGCTGGCATCTCACTCTCTTTGAATCTTCTTTATCATGCTAGGATTAACAGGAAAAAGCTAAAAATTTCAGAATTGCACCGTGCAATGTGGAGATATTACTGTTTGTGCATTTACAATATTCATTGATTTTTGCCATTGAAAAACATGTTTTTCATATACCAGAAATGTTTGAAGCTACTGACTGAATGAAAGGAGCTGGCATCTCACTCTCTTTGAATCTTCTTTATCATGCTAGGATTAGCAGGAAAAAGCAAAAAATTTCAGAATTGCACCTTGCAATGTGGAGATATTACTGTTTGTGCATTTACAATATTCATTGATTTTTGCCATTGAAAAACATGTTTTTCATATACCAGAAATGTTTGAAGCTACTGACTGAATGAAAGGAGCTGGCATCTCACTCTCTTTGAATCTTCTTTATCATGCTAGGATTAACAGGAAAAAGCAAAAAATTTCAGAATTGCACCTTGCAATGTGGCGATATTACTGTTTGTGCATTTACAATATTCATTGATTTTTGCCATTGAAAAACATGTTTTTCATATACCAGAAATGTTTGAAGCTACTGACTGAATGAAAGGAGCTGGCATCTCACTCTCTTTGAATCTTCTTTATTATGCTAGGATTAACAGGAAAAAGCAAAAAATTTCAGAATTGCACCTTGCAATGTGGAGATATTACTGTTTGTGCATTTACAATATTCATTGATTTTTGCCATTGAAAAACATGTTTTTCATATACCAGAAATGTTTGAAGCTACTGACTGAATGAAAGGAGCTGGCATCTCACTCTCTTTGAATCTTCTTTATCATGCTAGGATTAACAGGAAAAAGCTAAAAATTTCAGAATTGCACCGTGCAATGTGGAGATATTACTGTTTGTGCATTTACAATATTCATTGATTTTTGCCATTGAAAAACATGTTTTTCATATACCAGAAATGTTTGAAGCTACTGACTGAATGAAAGGAGCTGGCATCTCACTCTCTTTGAATCTTCTTTATCATGCTAGGATTAACAGGAAAAAGCAAAAAATTTCAGAATTGCACCTTGCAATGTGGAGATATTACTGTTTGTGCATTTACAATATTCATTGATTTTTGCCATTGAAAAACATGTTTTTCATATACCAGAAATGTTTGAAGCTACTGACTGAATGAAAGGAGCTGGCATCTCACTCTCTTTGAATCTTCTTTATCATGCTAGGATTAACAGGAAAAAGCTAAAAATTTCAGAATTGCACCGTGCAATGTGGAGATATTACTGTTTGTGCATTTACAATATTCATTGATTTTTGCCATTGAAAAACATGTTTTTCATATACCAGAAATGTTTGAAGCTACTGACTGAATGAAAGGAGCTGGCATCTCACTCTCTTTGAATCTTCTTTATCATGCTAGGATTAGCAGGAAAAAGCAAAAAATTTCAGAATTTCACCTTGCAATGTGGAGATATTACTGTTTGTGCATTTACAATATTCATTGATTTTTGCCATTGAAAAACATGTTTTTCATATACCAGAAATGTTTGAAGCTACTGACTGAATGAAAGGAGCTGGCATCTCACTCTCTTTGAATCTTCTTTATCATGCTAGGATTAACAGGAAAAAGCTAAAAATTTCAGAATTGCACCTTGCAATGTGGAGATATTACTGTTTGTGCATTTACAATATTCATTGATTTTTGCCATTGAAAAACATGTTTTTCATATACCAGAAATGTTTGAAGCTACTGACTGAATGAAAGGAGCTGGCATCTCACTCTCTTTGAATCTTCTTTATTATGCTAGGATTAACAGGACAAAGCAAAAAATTTCAGAATTGCACCTTGCAATGTGGAGATATTACTGTTTGTGCATTTACAATATTCATTGATTTTTGCCATTGAAAAACATGTTTTTCATATACCAGAAATGTTTGAAGCTACTGACTGAATGAAAGGAGCTGGCATCTCACTCTCTTTGAATCTTCTTTATCATGCTAGGATTAACAGGAAAAAGCTAAAAATTTCAGAATTGCACCGTGCAATGTGGAGATATTACTGTTTGTGCATTTACAATATTCATTGATTTTTGCCATTGAAAAACATGTTTTTCATATACCAGAAATGTTTGAAGCTACTGACTGAATGAAAGGAGCTGGCATCTCACTCTCTTTGAATCTTCTTTATCATGCTAGGATTAACAGGAAAAAGCAAAAAATTTCAGAATTGCACCTTAAAATGTGGAGATATTACTGTTTGTGCATTTACAATATTCATTAATTTTTGCCATTGAAAAACATGTTTTTCATATACCAGAAATGTTTGAAGCTACTGACTGAATGAAAGGAGCTGGCATCTCACTCTCTTTGAATCTTCTTTATCATGCTAGGATTAGCAGGAAAAAGCAAAAAATTTCAGAATTGCACCGTGCAATGTGGAGATATTACTGTTTGTGCATTTACAATATTCATTGATTTTTGCCATTGAAAAACATGTTTTTCATATACCAGAAATGTTTGAAGCTACTAACTGAATGAAAGGAGCTGGCATCTCACTCTCTTTGAATCTTCTTTATCATGCTAGGATTAGCAGGAAAAAGCAAAAAATTTCAGAATTGCACCTTGCAATGTGGAGATATTACTGTTTGTGCATTTACAATATTCATTGATTTTTGCCATTGAAAAACATGTTTTTCATATACCAGAAATGTTTGAAGCTACTGACTGAATGAAAGGAGCTGGCATCTCACTCTCTTTGAATCTTCTTTATCATGCTAGGATTAACAGGAAAAAGCTAAAAATTTCAGAATTGCACCGTGCAATGTGGAGATATTACTGTTTGTGCATTTACAATATTCATTGATTTTTGCCATTGAAAAACATGTTTTTCATATACCAGAAATGTTTGAAGCTACTGACTGAATGAAAGGAGCTGGCATCTCACTCTCTTTGAATCTTCTTTATCATG
Organism: Phyllobates terribilis; assembly: GCF_046119375.1. Classification (NCBI taxonomy): domain Eukaryota; kingdom Metazoa; phylum Chordata; class Amphibia; order Anura; family Dendrobatidae; genus Phyllobates; species Phyllobates terribilis. The sequence continues at coordinate 81,526 of NW_027365692.1, read as the reverse complement.
CTAGGATTAGCAGGAAAAAGCAAAAAATTTCAGAATTGCACCTTGCAATGTGGAGATATTACTGTTTGTGCATTTACAATATTCATTGATTTTTGCCATTGAAAAACATGTTTTTCATATACTGGAAATGTTTGAAGCTACTGACTGAATGAAAGGAGCTGGCATCTCACTCTCTTTGAATCTTCTTTATCATGCTAGGATTAACAGGAAAAAGCAAAAAATTTCAGAATTGCACCTTGCAATGTGGAGATATTACTGTTTGTGCATTTACAATATTCATTGATTTTTGCCATTGAAAAACATGTTTTTCATATACCAGAAATGTTTGAAGCTACTGACTGAATGAAAGGAGCTGGCGTCTCACTCTCTTTGAATCTTCTTTATCATGCTAGGATTAACAGGAAAAAGCTAAAAATTTCAGAATTGCACCGTGCAATGTGGAGATATTACTGTTTGTGCATTTACAATATTCATTGATTTTTGCCATTGAAAAACATGTTTTTCATATACCAGAAATGTTTGAAGCTACTGACTGAATGAAAGGAGCTGGCATCTCACTCTCTTTGAATCTTCTTTATCATGCTAGGATTAGCAGGAAAAAGCAAAAAATTTCAGAATTGCACCTTGCAATGTGGAGATATTACTGTTTGTGCATTTACAATATTCATTGATTTTTGCCATTGAAAAACATGTTTTTCATATACCAGAAATGTTTGAAGCTACTGACTGAATGAAAGGAGCTGGCATCTCACTCTCTTTGAATCTTCTTTATCATGCTAGGATTAACAGGAAAAAGCAAAAAATTTCAGAATTGCACCTTGCAATGTGGCGATATTACTGTTTGTGCATTTACAATATTCATTGATTTTTGCCATTGAAAAACATGTTTTTCATATACCAGAAATGTTTGAAGCTACTGACTGAATGAAAGGAGCTGGCATCTCACTCTCTTTGAATCTTCTTTATCATGCTAGGATTAACAGGAAAAAGCAAAAAATTTCAGAATTGCACCTTGCAATGTGGAGATATTACTGTTTGTGCATTTACAATATTCATTGATTTTTGCCATTGAAAAACGTTTTTCATATACCAGAAATGTTTGAAGCTACTGACTGAATGAAAGGAGCTGGCATCTCACTCTCTTTGAATCTTCTTTATCATGCTAGGATTAACAGGAAAAAGCTAAAAATTTCAGAATTGCACCGTGCAATGTGGAGATATTACTGTTTGTGCATTTACAATATTCATTGATTTTTGCCATTGAAAAACATGTTTTTCATATACCAGAAATGTTTGAAGCTACTGACTGAATGAAAGGAGCTGGCATCTCACTCTCTTTGAATCTTCTTTATCATGCTAGGATTAACAGGAAAAAGCAAAAAATTTCAGAATTGCACCTTGCAATGTGGAGATATTACTGTTTGTGCATTTACAATATTCATTGATTTTTGCCATTGAAAAACATGTTTTTCATATACCAGAAATGTTTGAAGCTACTGACTGAATGAAAGGAGCTGGCATCTCACTCTCTTTGAATCTTCTTTATCATGCTAGGATTAACAGGAAAAAGCTAAAAATTTCAGAATTGCACCGTGCAATGTGGAGATATTACTGTTTGTGCATTTACAATATTCATTGATTTTTGCCATTGAAAAACATGTTTTTCATATACCAGAAATGTTTGAAGCTACTGACTGAATGAAAGGAGCTGGCATCTCACTCTCTTTGAATCTTCTTTATCATGCTAGGATTAACAGGAAAAAGCTAAAAATTTCAGAATTGCACCTTAAAATGTGGAGATATTACTGTTTGTGCATTTACAATATTCATTAATTTTTGCCATTGAAAAACATGTTTTTCATATACCAGAAATGTTTGAAGCTACTGACTGAATGAAAGGAGCTGGCATCTCACTCTCTTTGAATCTTCTTTATCATGCTAGGATTAGCAGGAAAAAGCAAAAAATTTCAGAATTGCACCGTGCAATGTGGAGATATTACTGTTTGTGCATTTACAATATTCATTGATTTTTGCCATTGAAAAACGTCCAGAAATGATTGAAGCTACTGACTGAATGAAAGGAGCTGGCATCTCACTCTCTTTGAATCTTCTTTATCATGCTAGGATTAGCAGGAAAAAGCAAAAAATTTCAGAATTGCACCTTGCAATGTGGAGATATTACTGTTTGTGCATTTACAATATTCATTGATTTTTGCCATTGAAAAACATGTTTTTCATATACCAGAAATGTTTGAAGCTACTGACTGAATGAAAGGAGCTGGCATCTCACTCTCTTTGAATCTTCTTTATCATGCTAGGATTAACAGGAAAAAGCAAAAAATTTCAGAATTGCACCTTGCAATGTGGAGATATTACTGTTTGTGCATTTACAATATTCATTGATTTTTGCCATTGAAAAACATGTTTTTCATATACCAGAAATGTTTGAAGCTACTGACTGAATGAAAGGAGCTGGCATCTCACTCTCTTTGAATCTTCTTTATCATGCTAGGATTAACAGGAAAAAGCTAAAAATTTCAGAATTGCACCGTGCAATGTGGAGATATTACTGTTTGTGCATTTACAATATTCATTGATTTTTGCCATTGAAAAACATGTTTTTCATATACCAGAAATGTTTGAAGCTACTGACTGAATGAAAGGAGATGGCATCTCACTCTCTTTGAATCTTCTTTATCATGCTAGGATTAGCAGGAAAAAGCAAAAAATTTCAGAATTGCACCTTGCAATGTGGAGATATTACTGTTTGTGCATTTACAATATTCATTGATTTTTGCCATTGAAAAACATGTTTTTCATATACCAGAAATGTTTGAAGCTACTGACTGAATGAAAGGAGCTGGCATCTCACTCTCTTTGAATCTTCTTTATCATGCTAGGATTAGCAGGAAAAAGCAAAAAATTTCAGAATTGCACCTTGCAATGTGGAGATATTACTGTTTGTGCATTTACAATATTCATTGATTTTTGCCATTGAAAAACATGTTTTTCATATACCAGAAATGTTTGAAGCTACTGACTGAATGAAAGGAGCTGGCATCTCACTCTCTTTGAATCTTCTTTATCATGCTAGGATTAACAGGAAAAAGCTAAAAATTTCAGAATTGCACCGTGCAATGTGGAGATATTACTGTTTGTGCATTTACAATATTCATTGATTTTTGCCATTGAAAAACATGTTTTTCATATACCAGAAATGTTTGAAGCTACTGACTGAATGAAAGGAGCTGGCATCTCACTCTCTTTGAATCTTCTTTATCATGCTAGGATTAGCAGGAAAAAGCAAAAAATTTCAGAATTGCACCTTGCAATGTGGAGATATTACTGTTTGTGCATTTACAATATTCATTGATTTTTGCCATTGAAAAACATGTTTTTCATATACCAGAAATGTTTGAAGCTACTGACTGAATGAAAGGAGCTGGCATCTCACTCTCTTTGAATCTTCTTTATCATGCTAGGATTAACAGGAAAAAGCAAAAAATTTCAGAATTGCACCTTGCAATGTGGAGATATTACTGTTTGTGCATTTACAATATTCATTGATTTTTGCCATTGAAAAACATGTTTTTCATATACCAGAAATGTTTGAAGCTACTGACTGAATGAAAGGAGCTGGCATCTCACTCTCTTTGAATCTTCTTTATCATGCTAGGATTAACAGGAAAAAGCTAAAAATTTCAGAATTGCACCGTGCAATGTGGAGATATTACTGTTTGTGCATTTACAATATTCATTGATTTTTGCCATTGAAAAACATGTTTTTCATATACCAGAAATGTTTGAAGCTACTGACTGAATGAAAGGAGCTGGCATCTCACTCTCTTTGAATCTTCTTTATCATGCTAGGATTAGCAGGAAAAAGCAAAAAATTTCAGAATTGCACCTTGCAATGTGGAGATATTACTGTTTGTGCATTTACAATATTCATTGATTTTTGCCATTGAAAAACATGTTTTTCATATACTGGAAATGTTTGAAGCTACTGACTGAATGAAAGGAGCTGGCATCTCACTCTCTTTGAATCTTCTTTATCATGCTAGGATTAACAGGAAAAAGCAAAAAATTTCAGAATTGCACCTTGCAATGTGGAGATATTACTGTTTGTGCATTTACAATATTCATTGATTTTTGCCATTGAAAAACATGTTTTTCATATACCAGAAATGTTTGAAGCTACTGACTGAATGAAAGGAGCTGGCATCTCACTCTCTTTGAATCTTCTTTATCATGCTAGGATTAACAGGAAAAAGCTAAAAATTTCAGAATTGCACCGTGCAATGTGGAGATATTACTGTTTGTGCATTTACAATATTCATTGATTTTTGCCATTGAAAAACATGTTTTTCATATACCAGAAATGTTTGAAGCTACTGACTGAATGAAAGGAGCTGGCATCTCACTCTCTTTGAATCTTCTTTATCATGCTAGGATTAGCAGGAAAAAGCAAAAAATTTCAGAATTGCACCTTGCAATGTGGAGATATTACTGTTTGTGCATTTACAATATTCATTGATTTTTGCCATTGAAAAACATGTTTTTCATATACCAGAAATGTTTGAAGCTACTGACTGAATGAAAGGAGCTGGCATCTCACTCTCTTTGAATCTTCTTTATCATGCTAGGATTAACAGGAAAAAGCAAAAAATTTCAGAATTGCACCTTGCAATGTGGCGATATTACTGTTTGTGCATTTACAATATTCATTGATTTTTGCCATTGAAAAACATGTTTTTCATATACCAGAAATGTTTGAAGCTACTGACTGAATGAAAGGAGCTGGCATCTCACTCTCTTTGAATCTTCTTTATTATGCTAGGATTAACAGGAAAAAGCAAAAAATTTCAGAATTGCACCTTGCAATGTGGAGATATTACTGTTTGTGCATTTACAATATTCATTGATTTTTGCCATTGAAAAACATGTTTTTCATATACCAGAAATGTTTGAAGCTACTGACTGAATGAAAGGAGCTGGCATCTCACTCTCTTTGAATCTTCTTTATCATGCTAGGATTAACAGGAAAAAGCTAAAAATTTCAGAATTGCACCGTGCAATGTGGAGATATTACTGTTTGTGCATTTACAATATTCATTGATTTTTGCCATTGAAAAACATGTTTTTCATATACCAGAAATGTTTGAAGCTACTGACTGAATGAAAGGAGCTGGCATCTCACTCTCTTTGAATCTTCTTTATCATGCTAGGATTAACAGGAAAAAGCAAAAAATTTCAGAATTGCACCTTGCAATGTGGAGATATTACTGTTTGTGCATTTACAATATTCATTGATTTTTGCCATTGAAAAACATGTTTTTCATATACCAGAAATGTTTGAAGCTACTGACTGAATGAAAGGAGCTGGCATCTCACTCTCTTTGAATCTTCTTTATCATGCTAGGATTAACAGGAAAAAGCTAAAAATTTCAGAATTGCACCGTGCAATGTGGAGATATTACTGTTTGTGCATTTACAATATTCATTGATTTTTGCCATTGAAAAACATGTTTTTCATATACCAGAAATGTTTGAAGCTACTGACTGAATGAAAGGAGCTGGCATCTCACTCTCTTTGAATCTTCTTTATCATGCTAGGATTAGCAGGAAAAAGCAAAAAATTTCAGAATTTCACCTTGCAATGTGGAGATATTACTGTTTGTGCATTTACAATATTCATTGATTTTTGCCATTGAAAAACATGTTTTTCATATACCAGAAATGTTTGAAGCTACTGACTGAATGAAAGGAGCTGGCATCTCACTCTCTTTGAATCTTCTTTATCATGCTAGGATTAACAGGAAAAAGCTAAAAATTTCAGAATTGCACCTTGCAATGTGGAGATATTACTGTTTGTGCATTTACAATATTCATTGATTTTTGCCATTGAAAAACATGTTTTTCATATACCAGAAATGTTTGAAGCTACTGACTGAATGAAAGGAGCTGGCATCTCACTCTCTTTGAATCTTCTTTATTATGCTAGGATTAACAGGACAAAGCAAAAAATTTCAGAATTGCACCTTGCAATGTGGAGATATTACTGTTTGTGCATTTACAATATTCATTGATTTTTGCCATTGAAAAACATGTTTTTCATATACCAGAAATGTTTGAAGCTACTGACTGAATGAAAGGAGCTGGCATCTCACTCTCTTTGAATCTTCTTTATCATGCTAGGATTAACAGGAAAAAGCTAAAAATTTCAGAATTGCACCGTGCAATGTGGAGATATTACTGTTTGTGCATTTACAATATTCATTGATTTTTGCCATTGAAAAACATGTTTTTCATATACCAGAAATGTTTGAAGCTACTGACTGAATGAAAGGAGCTGGCATCTCACTCTCTTTGAATCTTCTTTATCATGCTAGGATTAACAGGAAAAAGCAAAAAATTTCAGAATTGCACCTTAAAATGTGGAGATATTACTGTTTGTGCATTTACAATATTCATTAATTTTTGCCATTGAAAAACATGTTTTTCATATACCAGAAATGTTTGAAGCTACTGACTGAATGAAAGGAGCTGGCATCTCACTCTCTTTGAATCTTCTTTATCATGCTAGGATTAGCAGGAAAAAGCAAAAAATTTCAGAATTGCACCGTGCAATGTGGAGATATTACTGTTTGTGCATTTACAATATTCATTGATTTTTGCCATTGAAAAACATGTTTTTCATATACCAGAAATGTTTGAAGCTACTAACTGAATGAAAGGAGCTGGCATCTCACTCTCTTTGAATCTTCTTTATCATGCTAGGATTAGCAGGAAAAAGCAAAAAATTTCAGAATTGCACCTTGCAATGTGGAGATATTACTGTTTGTGCATTTACAATATTCATTGATTTTTGCCATTGAAAAACATGTTTTTCATATACCAGAAATGTTTGAAGCTACTGACTGAATGAAAGGAGCTGGCATCTCACTCTCTTTGAATCTTCTTTATCATGCTAGGATTAACAGGAAAAAGCTAAAAATTTCAGAATTGCACCGTGCAATGTGGAGATATTACTGTTTGTGCATTTACAATATTCATTGATTTTTGCCATTGAAAAACATGTTTTTCATATACCAGAAATGTTTGAAGCTACTGACTGAATGAAAGGAGCTGGCATCTCACTCTCTTTGAATCTTCTTTATCATGCTAGGATTAGCAGGAAAAAGCAAAAAATTTCAGAATTGCACCTTGCAATGTGGAGATATTACTGTTTGTGCATTTACAATATTCATTGATTTTTGCCATTGAAAAACATGTTTTTCATATACTGGAAATGTTTGAAGCTACTGACTGAATGAAAGGAGCTGGCATCTCACTCTCTTTGAATCTTCTTTATCATGCTAGGATTAACAGGAAAAAGCAAAAAATTTCAGAATTGCACCTTGCAATGTGGAGATATTACTGTTTGTGCATTTACAATATTCATTGATTTTTGCCATTGAAAAACATGTTTTTCATATACCAGAAATGTTTGAAGCTACTGACTGAATGAAAGGAGCTGGCGTCTCACTCTCTTTGAATCTTCTTTATCATGCTAGGATTAACAGGAAAAAGCTAAAAATTTCAGAATTGCACCGTGCAATGTGGAGATATTACTGTTTGTGCATTTACAATATTCATTGATTTTTGCCATTGAAAAACATGTTTTTCATATACCAGAAATGTTTGAAGCTACTGACTGAATGAAAGGAGCTGGCATCTCACTCTCTTTGAATCTTCTTTATCATGCTAGGATTAGCAGGAAAAAGCAAAAAATTTCAGAATTGCACCTTGCAATGTGGAGATATTACTGTTTGTGCATTTACAATATTCATTGATTTTTGCCATTGAAAAACATGTTTTTCATATACCAGAAATGTTTGAAGCTACTGACTGAATGAAAGGAGCTGGCATCTCACTCTCTTTGAATCTTCTTTATCATGCTAGGATTAACAGGAAAAAGCAAAAAATTTCAGAATTGCACCTTGCAATGTGGCGATATTACTGTTTGTGCATTTACAATATTCATTGATTTTTGCCATTGAAAAACATGTTTTTCATATACCAGAAATGTTTGAAGCTACTGACTGAATGAAAGGAGCTGGCATCTCACTCTCTTTGAATCTTCTTTATCATGCTAGGATTAACAGGAAAAAGCAAAAAATTTCAGAATTGCACCTTGCAATGTGGAGATATTACTGTTTGTGCATTTACAATATTCATTGATTTTTGCCATTGAAAAACATGTTTTTCATATACCAGAAATGTTTGAAGCTACTGACTGAATGAAAGGAGCTGGCATCTCACTCTCTTTGAATCTTCTTTATCATGCTAGGATTAACAGGAAAAAGCTAAAAATTTCAGAATTGCACCGTGCAATGTGGAGATATTACTGTTTGTGCATTTACAATATTCATTGATTTTTGCCATTGAAAAACATGTTTTTCATATACCAGAAATGTTTGAAGCTACTGACTGAATGAAAGGAGCTGGCATCTCACTCTCTTTGAATCTTCTTTATCATGCTAGGATTAACAGGAAAAAGCAAAAAATTTCAGAATTGCACCTTGCAATGTGGAGATATTACTGTTTGTGCATTTACAATATTCATTGATTTTTGCCATTGAAAAACATGTTTTTCATATACCAGAAATGTTTGAAGCTACTGACTGAATGAAAGGAGCTGGCATCTCACTCTCTTTGAATCTTCTTTATCATGCTAGGATTAACAGGAAAAAGCTAAAAATTTCAGAATTGCACCGTGCAATGTGGAGATATTACTGTTTGTGCATTTACAATATTCATTGATTTTTGCCATTGAAAAACATGTTTTTCATATACCAGAAATGTTTGAAGCTACTGACTGAATGAAAGGAGCTGGCATCTCACTCTCTTTGAATCTTCTTTATCATGCTAGGATTAACAGGAAAAAGCTAAAAATTTCAGAATTGCACCGTGCAATGTGGAGATATTACTGTTTGTGCATTTACAATATTCATTGATTTTTGCCATTGAAAAACATGTTTTTCATATACCAGAAATGTTTGAAGCTACTGACTGAATGAAAGGAGCTGGCATCTCACTCTCTTTGAATCTTCTTTATCATGCTAGGATTAACAGGAAAAAGCAAAAAATTTCAGAATTGCACCTTGCAATGTGGAGATATTACTGTTTGTGCATTTACAATATTCATTGATTTTTGCCATTGAAAAACATGTTTTTCATATACCAGAAATGTTTGAAGCTACTGACTGAATGAAAGGAGCTGGCATCTCACTCTCTTTGAATCTTCTTTATCATGCTAGGATTAACAGGAAAAAGCTAAAAATTTCAGAATTGCACCGTGCAATGTGGAGATATTACTGTTTGTGCATTTACAATATTCATTGATTTTTGCCATTGAAAAACATGTTTTTCATATACCAGAAATGTTTGAAGCTACTGACTGAATGAAAGGAGCTGGCATCTCACTCTCTTTGAATCTTCTTTATCATGCTAGGATTAGCAGGAAAAAGCAAAAAATTTCAGAATTTCACCTTGCAATGTGGAGATATTACTGTTTGTGCATTTACAATATTCATTGATTTTTGCCATTGAAAAACATGTTTTTCATATACCAGAAATGTTTGAAGCTACTGACTGAATGAAAGGAGCTGGCATCTCACTCTCTTTGAATCTTCTTTATCATGCTAGGATTAACAGGAAAAAGCAAAAAATTTCAGAATTGCACCTTGCAATGTGGAGATATTACTGTTTGTGCATTTACAATATTCATTGATTTTTGCCATTGAAAAACATGTTTTTCATATACCAGAAATGTTTGAAGCTACTGACTGAATGAAAGGAGCTGGCATCTCACTCTCTTTGAATCTTCTTTATTATGCTAGGATTAACAGGAAAAAGCAAAAAATTTCAGAATTGCACCTTGCAATGTGGAGATATTACTGTTTGTGCATTTACAATATTCATTGATTTTTGCCATTGAAAAACATGTTTTTCATATACCAGAAATGTTTGAAGCTACTGACAGAATGAAAGGAGCTGGCATCTCACTCTCTTTGAATCTTCTTTATCATGCTAGGATTAACAGGAAAAAGCTAAAAATTTCAGAATTGCACCGTGCAATGTGGAGATATTACTGTTTGTGCATTTACAATATTCATTGATTTTTGCCATTGAAAAACATGTTTTTCATATACCAGAAATGTTTGAAGCTACTGACTGAATGAAAGGAGCTGGCATCTCACTCTCTTTGAATCTTCTTTATCATGCTAGGATTAACAGGAAAAAGCAAAAAATTTCAGAATTGCACCTTAAAATGTGGAGATATTACTGTTTGTGCATTTACAATATTCATTAATTTTTGCCATTGAAAAACATGTTTTTCATATACCAGAAATGTTTGAAGCTACTGACTGAATGAAAGGAGCTGGCATCTCACTCTCTTTGAATCTTCTTTATCATGCTAGGATTAGCAGGAAAAAGCAAAAAATTTCAGAATTGCACCGTGCAATGTGGAGATATTACTGTTTGTGCATTTACAATATTCATTGATTTTTGCCATTGAAAAACGTTTTTCATATACCAGAAATGTTTGAAGCTACTAACTGAATGAAAGGAGCTGGCATCTCACTCTCTTTGAATCTTCTTTATCATGCTAGGATTAGCAGGAAAAAGCAAAAAATTTCAGAATTGCACCTTGCAATGTGGAGATATTACTGTTTGTGCATTTACAATATTCATTGATTTTTGCCATTGAAAAACATGTTTTTCATATACCAGAAATGTTTGAAGCTACTGACTGAATGAAAGGAGCTGGCATCTCACTCTCTTTGAATCTTCTTTATCATGCTAGGATTAACAGGAAAAAGCTAAAAATTTCAGAATTGCACCGCGCAATGTGGAGATATTACTGTTTGTGCATTTACAATATTCATTGATTTTTGCCATTGAAAAACATGTTTTTCATATACCAGAAATGTTTGAAGCTTCTGACTGAATGAAAGGAGCTGACATCTCACTCTCTTTGAATCTTCTTTATCATGCTAGGATTAGCAGGAAAAAGCAAAAAATTTCAGAATTGCACCTTGCAATGTGGAGATATTACTGTTTGTGCATTTACAATATTCATTGATTTTTGCCATTGAAAAACATGTTTTTCATATACCAGAAATGTTTGAAGCTACTGACTGAATGAAAGGAGCTGGCATCTCACTCTCTTTGAATCTTCTTTATCATGCTAGGATTAACAGGAAAAAGCTAAAAATTTCAGAATTGCACCGTGCAATGTGGAGATATTACTGTTTGTGCATTTACAATATTCATTGATTTTTGCCATTGAAAAACATGTTTTTCATATACCAGAAATGTTTGAAGCTACTGACTGAATGAAAGGAGCTGGCATCTCACTCTCTTTGAATCTTCTTTATCATGCTAGGATTAGCAGGAAAAAGCAAAAAATTTCAGAATTGCACCTTGCAATGTGGAGATATTACTGTTTGTGCATTTACAATATTCATTGATTTTTGCCATTGAAAAACATGTTTTTCATATACCAGAAATGTTTGAAGCTACTGACTGAATGAAAGGAGCTGGCATCTCACTCTCTTTGAATCTTCTTTATCATGCTAGGATTAACAGGAAAAAGCTAAAAATTTCAGAATTGCACCGTGCAATGTGGAGATATTACTGTTTGTGCATTTACAATATTCATTGATTTTTGCCATTGAAAAACGTTTTTCATATACCAGAAATGTTTGAAGCTACTGACTGAATGAAAGGAGCTGGCATCTCACTCTCTTTGAATCTTCTTTATCATGCTAGGATTAACAGGAAAAAGCAAAAAATTTCAGAATTGCACCTTGCAATGTGGAGATATTACTGTTTGTGCATTTACAATATTCATTGATTTTTGCCATTGAAAAACATGTTTTTCATATACCAGAAATGTTTGAAGCTACTGACTGAATGAAAGGAGCTGGCATCTCACTCTCTTTGAATCTTCTTTATCATGCTAGGATTAACAGGAAAAAGCTAAAAATTTCAGAATTGCACCGTGCAATGTGGAGATATTACTGTTTGTGCATTTACAATATTCATTGATTTTTGCCATTGAAAAACATGTTTTTCATATACCAGAAATGTTTGAAGCTACTGACTGAATGAAAGGAGCTGGCATCTCACTCTCTTTGAATCTTCTTTATCATGCTAGGATTAGCAGGAAAAAGCAAAAAATTTCAGAATTGCACCTTGCAATGTGGAGATATTACTGTTTGTGCATTTACAATATTCATTGATTTTTGCCATTGAAAAACATGTTTTTCATATACCAGAAATGTTTGAAGCTACTGACTGAATGAAAGGAGCTGGCATCTCACTCTCTTTGAATCTTCTTTATCATGCTAGGATTAGCAGGAAAAAGCAAAAAATTTCAGTATTGCACCTTGCAATGTGGAGATATTACTGTTTGTGCATTTACAATATTCATTGATTTTTGCCATTGAAAAACATGTTTTTCATATACCAGAAATGTTTGAAGCTACTGACTGAATGAAAGGAGCTGGCATCTCACTCTCTTTGAATCTTCTTTATCATGCTAGGATTAACAGGAAAAAGCTAAAAATTTCAGAATTGCACCGTGCAATGTGGAGATATTACTGTTTGTGCATTTACAATATTCATTGATTTTTGCCATTGAAAAACATGTTTTTCATATACCAGAAATGTTTGAAGCTACTGACTGAATGAAAGGAGCTGGCATCTCACTCTCTTTGAATCTTCTTTATCATGCTAGGATTAGCAGGAAAAAGCAAAAAATTTCAGAATTGCACCTTGCAATGTGGAGATATTACTGTTTGTGCATTTACAATATTCATTGATTTTTGCCATTGAAAAACATGTTTTTCATATACCAGAAATGTTTGAAGCTACTGACTGAATGAAAGGAGCTGGCATCTCACTCTCTTTGAATCTTCTTTATCATGCTAGGATTAACAGGAAAAAGCAAAAAATTTCAGAATTGCACCTTGCAATGTGGAGATATTACTGTTTGTGCATTTACAATATTCATTGATTTTTGCCATTGAAAAACATGTTTTTCATATACCAGAAATGTTTGAAGCTACTGACTGAATGAAAGGAGCTGGCATCTCACTCTCTTTGAATCTTCTTTATCATGCTAGGATTAACAGGAAAAAGCTAAAAATTTCAGAATTGCACCGTGCAATGTGGAGATATTACTGTTTGTGCATTTACAATATTCATTGATTTTTGCCATTGAAAAACATGTTTTTCATATACCAGAAATGTTTGAAGCTACTGACTGAATGAAAGGAGCTGGCATCTCACTCTCTTTGAATCTTCTTTATCATGCTAGGATTAACAGGAAAAAGCAAAAAATTTCAGAATTGCACCTTGCAATGTGGAGATATTACTGTTTGTGCATTTACAATATTCATTGATTTCTGCCATTGAAAAACATGTTTTTCATATACCAGAAATGTTTGAAGCTACTGACTGAATGAAAGGAGCTGGCATCTCACTCTCTTTGAATCTTCTTTATCATGCTAGGATTAACAGGAAAAAGCTAAAAATTTCAGAATTGCACCGTGCAATGTGGAGATATTACTGTTTGTGCATTTACAATATTCATTGATTTTTGCCATTGAAAAACATGTTTTTCATATACCAGAAATGTTTGAAGCTACTGACTGAATGAAAGGAGCTGGCATCTCACTCTCTTTGAATCTTCATCATGCTAGGATTAGCAGGAAAAAGCAAAAAATTTCAGAATTGCACCTTGCAATGTGGAGATATTACTGTTTGTGCATTTACAATATTCATTGATTTTTGCCATTGAAAAACATGTTTTTCATATACCAGAAATGTTTGAAGCTACTGACTGAATGAAAGGAGCTGGCATCTCACTCTCTTTGAATCTTCTTTATCATGCTAGGATTAACAGGAAAAAGCAAAAAATTTCAGAATTGCACCTTGCAATGTGGAGATATTACTGTTTGTGCATTTACAATATTCATTGATTTTTGCCATTGAAAAACATGTTTTTCATATACCAGAAATGTTTGAAGCTACTGACTGAATGAAAGGAGCTGGCATCTCACTCTCTTTGAATCTTCATTATCATGCTAGGATTAACAGGAAAAAGCTAAAAATTTCAGAATTGCACCGTGCAATGTGGAGATATTACTGTTTGTGCATTTACAATATTCATTGATTTTTGCCATTGAAAAACATGTTTTTCATATACCAGAAATGTTTGAAGCTACTGACTGAATGAAAGGAGCTGGCATCTCACTCTCTTTGAATCTTCTTTATCATGCTAGGATTAGCAGGAAAAAGCAAAAAATTTCAGAATTGCACCTTGCAATGTGGAGATATTACTGTTTGTGCATTTACAATATTCATTGATTTTTGCCATTGAAAAACATGTTTTTCATATACCAGAAATGTTTGAAGCTACTGACTGAATGAAAGGAGCTGGCATCTCACTCTCTTTGAATCTTCTTTATCATGCTAGGATTAACAGGAAAAAGCTAAAAATTTCAGAATTGCACCGTGCAATGTGGAGATATTACTGTTTGTGCATTTACAATATTCATTGATTTTTGCCATTGAAAAACATGTTTTTCATATACCAGAAATGTTTAAAGCTACTGACTGAATGAAAGGAGCTGGCATCTCACTCTCTTTGAATCTTCTTTATCATGCTAGGATTAGCAGGAAAAAGCAAAAAATTTCAGAATTGCACCTTGCAATGTGGAGATATTACTGTTTGTGCATTTACAATATTCATTGATTTTTGCCATTGAAAAACATGTTTTTCATATACCAGAAATGTTTGAAGCTACTGACTGAATGAAAGGAGCTGGCATCTCACTCTCTTTGAATCTTCTTTATCATGCTAGGATTAACAGGAAAAAGCAAAAAATTTCAGAATTGCACCTTAAAATGTGGAGATATTACTGTTTGTGCATTTACAATATTCATTAATTTTTGCCATTGAAAAACATGTTTTTCATATACCAGAAATGTTTGAAGCTACTGACTGAATGAAAGGAGCTGGCATCTCACTCTCTTTGAATCTTCTTTATCATGCTAGGATTAGCAGGAAAAAGCAAAAAATTTCAGAATTGCACCGTGCAATGTGGAGATATTACTGTTTGTGCATTTACAATATTCATTGATTTTTGCCATTGAAAAACGTTTTTCATATACCAGAAATGTTTGAAGCTACTAACTGAATGAAAGGAGCTGGCATCTCACTCTCTTTGAATCTTCTTTATCATGCTAGGATTAGCAGGAAAAAGCAAAAAATTTCAGAATTGCACCTTGCAATGTGGAGATATTACTGTTTGTGCATTTACAATATTCATTGATTTTTGCCATTGAAAAACATGTTTTTCATATACCAGAAATGTTTGAAGCTACTGACTGAATGAAAGGAGCTGGCATCTCACTCTCTTTGAATCTTCTTTATCATGCTAGGATTAACAGGAAAAAGCTAAAAATTTCAGAATTGCACCGTGCAATGTGGAGATATTACTGTTTGTGCATTTACAATATTCATTGATTTTTGCCATTGAAAAACATGTTTTTCATATACCAGAAATGTTTGAAGCTTCTGACTGAATGAAAGGAGCTGACATCTCACTCTCTTTGAATCTTCTTTATCATGCTAGGATTAGCAGGAAAAAGCAAAAAATTTCAGAATTGCACCTTGCAATGTGGAGATATTACTGTTTGTGCATTTACAATATTCATTGATTTTTGCCATTGAAAAACATGTTTTTCATATACCAGAAATGTTTGAAGCTACTGACTGAATGAAAGGAGCTGGCATCTCACTCTCTTTGAATCTTCTTTATCATGCTAGGATTAACAGGAAAAAGCTAAAAATTTCAGAATTGCACCGTGCAATGTGGAGATATTACTGTTTGTTCATTTACAATATTCATTGATTTTTGCCATTGAAAAACATGTTTTTCATATACCAGAAATGTTTGAAGCTACTGACTGAATGAAAGGAGCTGGCATCTCACTCTCTTTGAATCTTCTTTATCATGCTAGGATTAGCAGGAAAAAGCAAAAAATTTCAGAATTGCACCTTGCAATGTGGAGATATTACTGTTTGTGCATTTACAATATTCATTGATTTTTGCCATTGAAAAACATGTTTTTCATATACCAGAAATGTTTGAAGCTACTGACTGAATGAAAGGAGCTGGCATCTCACTCTCTTTGAATCTTCTTTATCATGCTAGGATTAACAGGAAAAAGCTAAAAATTTCAGAATTGCACCGTGCAATGTGGAGATATTACTGTTTGTGCATTTACAATATTCATTGATTTTTGCCATTGAAAAACGTTTTTCATATACCAGAAATGTTTGAAGCTACTGACTGAATGAAAGGAGCTGGCATCTCACTCTCTTTGAATCTTCTTTATCATGCTAGGATTAACAGGAAAAAGCAAAAAATTTCAGAATTGCACCTTGCAATGTGGAGATATTACTGTTTGTGCATTTACAATATTCATTGATTTTTGCCATTGAAAAACATGTTTTTCATATACCAGAAATGTTTGAAGCTACTGACTGAATGAAAGGAGCTGGCATCTCACTCTCTTTGAATCTTCTTTATCATGCTAGGATTAACAGGAAAAAGCTAAAAATTTCAGAATTGCACCGTGCAATGTGGAGATATTACTGTTTGTGCATTTACAATATTCATTGATTTTTGCCATTGAAAAACATGTTTTTCATATACCAGAAATGTTTGAAGCTACTGACTGAATGAAAGGAGCTGGCATCTCACTCTCTTTGAATCTTCTTTATCATGCTAGGATTAGCAGGAAAAAGCAAAAAATTTCAGAATTGCACCTTGCAATGTGGAGATATTACTGTTTGTGCATTTACAATATTCATTGATTTTTGCCATTGAAAAACATGTTTTTCATATACCAGAAATGTTTGAAGCTACTGACTGAATGAAAGGAGCTGGCATCTCACTCTCTTTGAATCTTCTTTATCATGCTAGGATTAGCAGGAAAAAGCAAAAAATTTCAGTATTGCACCTTGCAATGTGGAGATATTACTGTTTGTGCATTTACAATATTCATTGATTTTTGCCATTGAAAAACATGTTTTTCATATACCAGAAATGTTTGAAGCTACTGACTGAATGAAAGGAGCTGGCATCTCACTCTCTTTGAATCTTCTTTATCATGCTAGGATTAACAGGAAAAAGCTAAAAATTTCAGAATTGCACCGTGCAATGTGGAGATATTACTGTTTGTGCATTTACAATATTCATTGATTTTTGCCATTGAAAAACATGTTTTTCATATACCAGAAATGTTTGAAGCTACTGACTGAATGAAAGGAGCTGGCATCTCACTCTCTTTGAATCTTCTTTATCATGCTAGGATTAGCAGGAAAAAGCAAAAAATTTCAGAATTGCACCTTGCAATGTGGAGATATTACTGTTTGTGCATTTACAATATTCATTGATTTTTGCCATTGAAAAACATGTTTTTCATATACCAGAAATGTTTGAAGCTACTGACTGAATGAAAGGAGCTGGCATCTCACTCTCTTTGAATCTTCTTTATCATGCTAGGATTAACAGGAAAAAGCAAAAAATTTCAGAATTGCACCTTGCAATGTGGAGATATTACTGTTTGTGCATTTACAATATTCATTGATTTTTGCCATTGAAAAACATGTTTTTCATATACCAGAAATGTTTGAAGCTACTGACTGAATGAAAGGAGCTGGCATCTCACTCTCTTTGAATCTTCTTTATCATGCTAGGATTAACAGGAAAAAGCTAAAAATTTCAGAATTGCACCGTGCAATGTGGAGATATTACTGTTTGTGCATTTACAATATTCATTGATTTTTGCCATTGAAAAACATGTTTTTCATATACCAGAAATGTTTGAAGCTACTGACTGAATGAAAGGAGCTGGCATCTCACTCTCTTTGAATCTTCTTTATCATGCTAGGATTAACAGGAAAAAGCAAAAAATTTCAGAATTGCACCTTGCAATGTGGAGATATTACTGTTTGTGCATTTACAATATTCATTGATTTCTGCCATTGAAAAACATGTTTTTCATATACCAGAAATGTTTGAAGCTACTGACTGAATGAAAGGAGCTGGCATCTCACTCTCTTTGAATCTTCTTTATCATGCTAGGATTAACAGGAAAAAGCTAAAAATTTCAGAATTGCACCGTGCAATGTGGAGATATTACTGTTTGTGCATTTACAATATTCATTGATTTTTGCCATTGAAAAACATGTTTTTCATATACCAGAAATGTTTGAAGCTACTGACTGAATGAAAGGAGCTGGCATCTCACTCTCTTTGAATCTTCATCATGCTAGGATTAGCAGGAAAAAGCAAAAAATTTCAGAATTGCACCTTGCAATGTGGAGATATTACTGTTTGTGCATTTACAATATTCATTGATTTTTGCCATTGAAAAACATGTTTTTCATATACCAGAAATGTTTGAAGCTACTGACTGAATGAAAGGAGCTGGCATCTCACTCTCTTTGAATCTTCTTTATCATGCTAGGATTAACAGGAAAAAGCAAAAAATTTCAGAATTGCACCTTGCAATGTGGAGATATTACTGTTTGTGCATTTACAATATTCATTGATTTTTGCCATTGAAAAACATGTTTTTCATATACCAGAAATGTTTGAAGCTACTGACTGAATGAAAGGAGCTGGCATCTCACTCTCTTTGAATCTTCATTATCATGCTAGGATTAACAGGAAAAAGCTAAAAATTTCAGAATTGCACCGTGCAATGTGGAGATATTACTGTTTGTGCATTTACAATATTCATTGATTTTTGCCATTGAAAAACATGTTTTTCATATACCAGAAATGTTTGAAGCTACTGACTGAATGAAAGGAGCTGGCATCTCACTCTCTTTGAATCTTCTTTATCATGCTAGGATTAGCAGGAAAAAGCAAAAAATTTCAGAATTGCACCTTGCAATGTGGAGATATTACTGTTTGTGCATTTACAATATTCATTGATTTTTGCCATTGAAAAACATGTTTTTCATATACCAGAAATGTTTGAAGCTACTGACTGAATGAAAGGAGCTGGCATCTCACTCTCTTTGAATCTTCTTTATCATGCTAGGATTAACAGGAAAAAGCTAAAAATTTCAGAATTGCACCGTGCAATGTGGAGATATTACTGTTTGTGCATTTACAATATTCATTGATTTTTGCCATTGAAAAACATGTTTTTCATATACCAGAAATGTTTGAAGCTACTGACTGAATGAAAGGAGCTGGCATCTCACTCTCTTTGAATCTTCTT
Organism: Phyllobates terribilis; assembly: GCF_046119375.1. Classification (NCBI taxonomy): domain Eukaryota; kingdom Metazoa; phylum Chordata; class Amphibia; order Anura; family Dendrobatidae; genus Phyllobates; species Phyllobates terribilis. The sequence goes on along the minus strand of NW_027365692.1, from coordinate 62,161 downwards.
TATCATGCTAGGATTAGCAGGAAAAAGCAAAAAATTTCAGAATTGCACCTTGCAATGTGGAGATATTACTGTTTGTGCATTTACAATATTCATTCATTTTTGCCATTGAAAAACATGTTTTTCATATACCAGAAATGTTTGAAGCTACTGACTGAATGAAAGGAGCTGGCATCTCACTCTCTTTGAATCTTCTTTATCATGCTAGGATTAACAGGAAAAAGCAAAAAATTTCAGAATTGCACCTTGCAATGTGGAGATATTACTGTTTGTGCATTTACAATATTCATTGATTTTTGCCATTGAAAAACATGTTTTTCATATACCAGAAATGTTTGAAGCTACTGACTGAATGAAAGGAGCTGGCATCTCACTCTCTTTGAATCTTCTTTATCATGCTAGGATTAACAGGAAAAAGCTAAAAATTTCAGAATTGCACCGTGCAATGTGGAGATATTACTGTTTGTTCATTTACAATATTCATTGATTTTTGCCATTGAAAAACATGTTTTTCATATACCAGAAATGTTTGAAGCTACTGACTGAATGAAAGGAGCTGGCATCTCACTCTCTTTGAATCTTCTTTATCATGCTAGGATTAGCAGGAAAAAGCAAAAAATTTCAGAATTGCACCTTGCAATGTGGAGATATTACTGTTTGTGCATTTACAATATTCATTGATTTTTGCCATTGAAAAACATGTTTTTCATATACCAGAAATGTTTGAAGCTACTGACTGAATGAAAGGAGCTGGCATCTCACTCTCTTTGAATCTTCTTTATCATGCTAGGATTAACAGGAAAAAGCTAAAAATTTCAGAATTGCACCGTGCAATGTGGAGATATTACTGTTTGTGCATTTACAATATTCATTGATTTTTGCCATTGAAAAACGTTTTTCATATACCAGAAATGTTTGAAGCTACTGACTGAATGAAAGGAGCTGGCATCTCACTCTCTTTGAATCTTCTTTATCATGCTAGGATTAACAGGAAAAAGCAAAAAATTTCAGAATTGCACCTTGCAATGTGGAGATATTACTGTTTGTGCATTTACAATATTCATTGATTTTTGCCATTGAAAAACATGTTTTTCATATACCAGAAATGTTTGAAGCTACTGACTGAATGAAAGGAGCTGGCATCTCACTCTCTTTGAATCTTCTTTATCATGCTAGGATTAACAGGAAAAAGCTAAAAATTTCAGAATTGCACCGTGCAATGTGGAGATATTACTGTTTGTGCATTTACAATATTCATTAATTTTTGCCATTGAAAAACATGTTTTTCATATACCAGAAATGTTTGAAGCTACTGACTGAATGAAAGGAGCTGGCATCTCACTCTCTTTGAATCTTCTTTATCATGCTAGGATTAGCAGGAAAAAGCAAAAAATTTCAGAATTGCACCGTGCAATGTGGAGATATTACTGTTTGTGCATTTACAATATTCATTGATTTTTGCCATTGAAAAACGTTTTTCATATACCAGAAATGTTTGAAGCTACTAACTGAATGAAAGGAGCTGGCATCTCACTCTCTTTGAATCTTCTTTATCATGCTAGGATTAGCAGGAAAAAGCAAAAAATTTCAGAATTGCACCTTGCAATGTGGAGATATTACTGTTTGTGCATTTACAATATTCATTGATTTTTGCCATTGAAAAACATGTTTTTCATATACCAGAAATGTTTGAAGCTACTGACTGAATGAAAGGAGCTGGCATCTCACTCTCTTTGAATCTTCTTTATCATGCTAGGATTAACAGGAAAAAGCTAAAAATTTCAGAATTGCACCGTGCAATGTGGAGATATTACTGTTTGTGCATTTACAATATTCATTGATTTTTGCCATTGAAAAACATGTTTTTCATATACCAGAAATGTTTGAAGCTTCTGACTGAATGAAAGGAGCTGACATCTCACTCTCTTTGAATCTTCTTTATCATGCTAGGATTAGCAGGAAAAAGCAAAAAATTTCAGAATTGCACCTTGCAATGTGGAGATATTACTGTTTGTGCATTTACAATATTCATTGATTTTTGCCATTGAAAAACATGTTTTTCATATACCAGAAATGTTTGAAGCTACTGACTGAATGAAAGGAGCTGGCATCTCACTCTCTTTGAATCTTCTTTATCATGCTAGGATTAACAGGAAAAAGCTAAAAATTTCAGAATTGCACCGTGCAATGTGGAGATATTACTGTTTGTTCATTTACAATATTCATTGATTTTTGCCATTGAAAAACATGTTTTTCATATACCAGAAATGTTTGAAGCTACTGACTGAATGAAAGGAGCTGGCATCTCACTCTCTTTGAATCTTCTTTATCATGCTAGGATTAGCAGGAAAAAGCAAAAAATTTCAGAATTGCACCTTGCAATGTGGAGATATTACTGTTTGTGCATTTACAATATTCATTGATTTTTGCCATTGAAAAACATGTTTTTCATATACCAGAAATGTTTGAAGCTACTGACTGAATGAAAGGAGCTGGCATCTCACTCTCTTTGAATCTTCTTTATCATGCTAGGATTAACAGGAAAAAGCTAAAAATTTCAGAATTGCACCGTGCAATGTGGAGATATTACTGTTTGTGCATTTACAATATTCATTGATTTTTGCCATTGAAAAACGTTTTTCATATACCAGAAATGTTTGAAGCTACTGACTGAATGAAAGGAGCTGGCATCTCACTCTCTTTGAATCTTCTTTATCATGCTAGGATTAACAGGAAAAAGCAAAAAATTTCAGAATTGCACCTTGCAATGTGGAGATATTACTGTTTGTGCATTTACAATATTCATTGATTTTTGCCATTGAAAAACATGTTTTTCATATACCAGAAATGTTTGAAGCTACTGACTGAATGAAAGGAGCTGGCATCTCACTCTCTTTGAATCTTCTTTATCATGCTAGGATTAACAGGAAAAAGCTAAAAATTTCAGAATTGCACCGTGCAATGTGGAGATATTACTGTTTGTGCATTTACAATATTCATTGATTTTTGCCATTGAAAAACATGTTTTTCATATACCAGAAATGTTTGAAGCTACTGACTGAATGAAAGGAGCTGGCATCTCACTCTCTTTGAATCTTCTTTATCATGCTAGGATTAGCAGGAAAAAGCAAAAAATTTCAGAATTGCACCTTGCAATGTGGAGATATTACTGTTTGTGCATTTACAATATTCATTGATTTTTGCCATTGAAAAACATGTTTTTCATATACCAGAAATGTTTGAAGCTACTGACTGAATGAAAGGAGCTGGCATCTCACTCTCTTTGAATCTTCTTTATCATGCTAGGATTAGCAGGAAAAAGCAAAAAATTTCAGTATTGCACCTTGCAATGTGGAGATATTACTGTTTGTGCATTTACAATATTCATTGATTTTTGCCATTGAAAAACATGTTTTTCATATACCAGAAATGTTTGAAGCTACTGACTGAATGAAAGGAGCTGGCATCTCACTCTCTTTGAATCTTCTTTATCATGCTAGGATTAACAGGAAAAAGCTAAAAATTTCAGAATTGCACCGTGCAATGTGGAGATATTACTGTTTGTGCATTTACAATATTCATTGATTTTTGCCATTGAAAAACATGTTTTTCATATACCAGAAATGTTTGAAGCTACTGACTGAATGAAAGGAGCTGGCATCTCACTCTCTTTGAATCTTCTTTATCATGCTAGGATTAGCAGGAAAAAGCAAAAAATTTCAGAATTGCACCTTGCAATGTGGAGATATTACTGTTTGTGCATTTACAATATTCATTGATTTTTGCCATTGAAAAACATGTTTTTCATATACCAGAAATGTTTGAAGCTACTGACTGAATGAAAGGAGCTGGCATCTCACTCTCTTTGAATCTTCTTTATCATGCTAGGATTAACAGGAAAAAGCAAAAAATTTCAGAATTGCACCTTGCAATGTGGAGATATTACTGTTTGTGCATTTACAATATTCATTGATTTTTGCCATTGAAAAACATGTTTTTCATATACCAGAAATGTTTGAAGCTACTGACTGAATGAAAGGAGCTGGCATCTCACTCTCTTTGAATCTTCTTTATCATGCTAGGATTAACAGGAAAAAGCTAAAAATTTCAGAATTGCACCGTGCAATGTGGAGATATTACTGTTTGTGCATTTACAATATTCATTGATTTTTGCCATTGAAAAACATGTTTTTCATATACCAGAAATGTTTGAAGCTACTGACTGAATGAAAGGAGCTGGCATCTCACTCTCTTTGAATCTTCTTTATCATGCTAGGATTAACAGGAAAAAGCAAAAAATTTCAGAATTGCACCTTGCAATGTGGAGATATTACTGTTTGTGCATTTACAATATTCATTGATTTCTGCCATTGAAAAACATGTTTTTCATATACCAGAAATGTTTGAAGCTACTGACTGAATGAAAGGAGCTGGCATCTCACTCTCTTTGAATCTTCTTTATCATGCTAGGATTAACAGGAAAAAGCTAAAAATTTCAGAATTGCACCGTGCAATGTGGAGATATTACTGTTTGTGCATTTACAATATTCATTGATTTTTGCCATTGAAAAACATGTTTTTCATATACCAGAAATGTTTGAAGCTACTGACTGAATGAAAGGAGCTGGCATCTCACTCTCTTTGAATCTTCATCATGCTAGGATTAGCAGGAAAAAGCAAAAAATTTCAGAATTGCACCTTGCAATGTGGAGATATTACTGTTTGTGCATTTACAATATTCATTGATTTTTGCCATTGAAAAACATGTTTTTCATATACCAGAAATGTTTGAAGCTACTGACTGAATGAAAGGAGCTGGCATCTCACTCTCTTTGAATCTTCTTTATCATGCTAGGATTAACAGGAAAAAGCAAAAAATTTCAGAATTGCACCTTGCAATGTGGAGATATTACTGTTTGTGCATTTACAATATTCATTGATTTTTGCCATTGAAAAACATGTTTTTCATATACCAGAAATGTTTGAAGCTACTGACTGAATGAAAGGAGCTGGCATCTCACTCTCTTTGAATCTTCATTATCATGCTAGGATTAACAGGAAAAAGCTAAAAATTTCAGAATTGCACCGTGCAATGTGGAGATATTACTGTTTGTGCATTTACAATATTCATTGATTTTTGCCATTGAAAAACATGTTTTTCATATACCAGAAATGTTTGAAGCTACTGACTGAATGAAAGGAGCTGGCATCTCACTCTCTTTGAATCTTCTTTATCATGCTAGGATTAGCAGGAAAAAGCAAAAAATTTCAGAATTGCACCTTGCAATGTGGAGATATTACTGTTTGTGCATTTACAATATTCATTGATTTTTGCCATTGAAAAACATGTTTTTCATATACCAGAAATGTTTGAAGCTACTGACTGAATGAAAGGAGCTGGCATCTCACTCTCTTTGAATCTTCTTTATCATGCTAGGATTAACAGGAAAAAGCTAAAAATTTCAGAATTGCACCGTGCAATGTGGAGATATTACTGTTTGTGCATTTACAATATTCATTGATTTTTGCCATTGAAAAACATGTTTTTCATATACCAGAAATGTTTGAAGCTACTGACTGAATGAAAGGAGCTGGCATCTCACTCTCTTTGAATCTTCTTTATCATGCTAGGATTAGCAGGAAAAAGCAAAAAATTTCAGAATTGCACCTTGCAATGTGGAGATATTACTGTTTGTGCATTTACAATATTCATTCATTTTTGCCATTGAAAAACATGTTTTTCATATACCAGAAATGTTTGAAGCTACTGACTGAATGAAAGGAGCTGGCATCTCACTCTCTTTGAATCTTCTTTATCATGCTAGGATTAACAGGAAAAAGCAAAAAATTTCAGAATTGCACCTTGCAATGTGGAGATATTACTGTTTGTGCATTTACAATATTCATTGATTTTTGCCATTGAAAAACATGTTTTTCATATACCAGAAATGTTTGAAGCTACTGACTGAATGAAAGGAGCTGGCATCTCACTCTCTTTGAATCTTCTTTATCATGCTAGGATTAACAGGAAAAAGCTAAAAATTTCAGAATTGCACCGTGCAATGTGGAGATATTACTGTTTGTTCATTTACAATATTCATTGATTTTTGCCATTGAAAAACATGTTTTTCATATACCAGAAATGTTTGAAGCTACTGACTGAATGAAAGGAGCTGGCATCTCACTCTCTTTGAATCTTCTTTATCATGCTAGGATTAGCAGGAAAAAGCAAAAAATTTCAGAATTGCACCTTGCAATGTGGAGATATTACTGTTTGTGCATTTACAATATTCATTGATTTTTGCCATTGAAAAACATGTTTTTCATATACCAGAAATGTTTGAAGCTACTGACTGAATGAAAGGAGCTGGCATCTCACTCTCTTTGAATCTTCTTTATCATGCTAGGATTAACAGGAAAAAGCTAAAAATTTCAGAATTGCACCGTGCAATGTGGAGATATTACTGTTTGTGCATTTACAATATTCATTGATTTTTGCCATTGAAAAACGTTTTTCATATACCAGAAATGTTTGAAGCTACTGACTGAATGAAAGGAGCTGGCATCTCACTCTCTTTGAATCTTCTTTATCATGCTAGGATTAACAGGAAAAAGCAAAAAATTTCAGAATTGCACCTTGCAATGTGGAGATATTACTGTTTGTGCATTTACAATATTCATTGATTTTTGCCATTGAAAAACATGTTTTTCATATACCAGAAATGTTTGAAGCTACTGACTGAATGAAAGGAGCTGGCATCTCACTCTCTTTGAATCTTCTTTATCATGCTAGGATTAACAGGAAAAAGCTAAAAATTTCAGAATTGCACCGTGCAATGTGGAGATATTACTGTTTGTGCATTTACAATATTCATTGATTTTTGCCATTGAAAAACATGTTTTTCATATACCAGAAATGTTTGAAGCTACTGACTGAATGAAAGGAGCTGGCATCTCACTCTCTTTGAATCTTCTTTATCATGCTAGGATTAGCAGGAAAAAGCAAAAAATTTCAGAATTGCACCTTGCAATGTGGAGATATTACTGTTTGTGCATTTACAATATTCATTGATTTTTGCCATTGAAAAACATGTTTTTCATATACCAGAAATGTTTGAAGCTACTGACTGAATGAAAGGAGCTGGCATCTCACTCTCTTTGAATCTTCTTTATCATGCTAGGATTAGCAGGAAAAAGCAAAAAATTTCAGTATTGCACCTTGCAATGTGGAGATATTACTGTTTGTGCATTTACAATATTCATTGATTTTTGCCATTGAAAAACATGTTTTTCATATACCAGAAATGTTTGAAGCTACTGACTGAATGAAAGGAGCTGGCATCTCACTCTCTTTGAATCTTCTTTATCATGCTAGGATTAACAGGAAAAAGCTAAAAATTTCAGAATTGCACCGTGCAATGTGGAGATATTACTGTTTGTGCATTTACAATATTCATTGATTTTTGCCATTGAAAAACATGTTTTTCATATACCAGAAATGTTTGAAGCTACTGACTGAATGAAAGGAGCTGGCATCTCACTCTCTTTGAATCTTCTTTATCATGCTAGGATTAGCAGGAAAAAGCAAAAAATTTCAGAATTGCACCTTGCAATGTGGAGATATTACTGTTTGTGCATTTACAATATTCATTGATTTTTGCCATTGAAAAACATGTTTTTCATATACCAGAAATGTTTGAAGCTACTGACTGAATGAAAGGAGCTGGCATCTCACTCTCTTTGAATCTTCTTTATCATGCTAGGATTAACAGGAAAAAGCAAAAAATTTCAGAATTGCACCTTGCAATGTGGAGATATTACTGTTTGTGCATTTACAATATTCATTGATTTTTGCCATTGAAAAACATGTTTTTCATATACCAGAAATGTTTGAAGCTACTGACTGAATGAAAGGAGCTGGCATCTCACTCTCTTTGAATCTTCTTTATCATGCTAGGATTAACAGGAAAAAGCTAAAAATTTCAGAATTGCACCGTGCAATGTGGAGATATTACTGTTTGTGCATTTACAATATTCATTGATTTTTGCCATTGAAAAACATGTTTTTCATATACCAGAAATGTTTGAAGCTACTGACTGAATGAAAGGAGCTGGCATCTCACTCTCTTTGAATCTTCTTTATCATGCTAGGATTAACAGGAAAAAGCAAAAAATTTCAGAATTGCACCTTGCAATGTGGAGATATTACTGTTTGTGCATTTACAATATTCATTGATTTCTGCCATTGAAAAACATGTTTTTCATATACCAGAAATGTTTGAAGCTACTGACTGAATGAAAGGAGCTGGCATCTCACTCTCTTTGAATCTTCTTTATCATGCTAGGATTAACAGGAAAAAGCTAAAAATTTCAGAATTGCACCGTGCAATGTGGAGATATTACTGTTTGTGCATTTACAATATTCATTGATTTTTGCCATTGAAAAACATGTTTTTCATATACCAGAAATGTTTGAAGCTACTGACTGAATGAAAGGAGCTGGCATCTCACTCTCTTTGAATCTTCATCATGCTAGGATTAGCAGGAAAAAGCAAAAAATTTCAGAATTGCACCTTGCAATGTGGAGATATTACTGTTTGTGCATTTACAATATTCATTGATTTTTGCCATTGAAAAACATGTTTTTCATATACCAGAAATGTTTGAAGCTACTGACTGAATGAAAGGAGCTGGCATCTCACTCTCTTTGAATCTTCTTTATCATGCTAGGATTAACAGGAAAAAGCAAAAAATTTCAGAATTGCACCTTGCAATGTGGAGATATTACTGTTTGTGCATTTACAATATTCATTGATTTTTGCCATTGAAAAACATGTTTTTCATATACCAGAAATGTTTGAAGCTACTGACTGAATGAAAGGAGCTGGCATCTCACTCTCTTTGAATCTTCATTATCATGCTAGGATTAACAGGAAAAAGCTAAAAATTTCAGAATTGCACCGTGCAATGTGGAGATATTACTGTTTGTGCATTTACAATATTCATTGATTTTTGCCATTGAAAAACATGTTTTTCATATACCAGAAATGTTTGAAGCTACTGACTGAATGAAAGGAGCTGGCATCTCACTCTCTTTGAATCTTCTTTATCATGCTAGGATTAGCAGGAAAAAGCAAAAAATTTCAGAATTGCACCTTGCAATGTGGAGATATTACTGTTTGTGCATTTACAATATTCATTGATTTTTGCCATTGAAAAACATGTTTTTCATATACCAGAAATGTTTGAAGCTACTGACTGAATGAAAGGAGCTGGCATCTCACTCTCTTTGAATCTTCTTTATCATGCTAGGATTAACAGGAAAAAGCTAAAAATTTCAGAATTGCACCGTGCAATGTGGAGATATTACTGTTTGTGCATTTACAATATTCATTGATTTTTGCCATTGAAAAACATGTTTTTCATATACCAGAAATGTTTGAAGCTACTGACTGAATGAAAGGAGCTGGCATCTCACTCTCTTTGAATCTTCTTTATCATGCTAGGATTAGCAGGAAAAAGCAAAAAATTTCAGAATTGCACCTTGCAATGTGGAGATATTACTGTTTGTGCATTTACAATATTCATTCATTTTTGCCATTGAAAAACATGTTTTTCATATACCAGAAATGTTTGAAGCTACTGACTGAATGAAAGGAGCTGGCATCTCACTCTCTTTGAATCTTCTTTATCATGCTAGGATTAACAGGAAAAAGCAAAAAATTTCAGAATTGCACCTTGCAATGTGGAGATATTACTGTTTGTGCATTTACAATATTCATTGATTTTTGCCATTGAAAAACATGTTTTTCATATACCAGAAATGTTTGAAGCTACTGACTGAATGAAAGGAGCTGGCATCTCACTCTCTTTGAATCTTCTTTATCATGCTAGGATTAACAGGAAAAAGCTAAAAATTTCAGAATTGCACCGTGCAATGTGGAGATATTACTGTTTGTGCATTTACAATATTCATTGATTTTTGCCATTGAAAAACATGTTTTTCATATACCAGAAATGTTTGAAGCTACTGACTGAATGAAAGGAGCTGGCATCTCACTCTCTTTGAATCTTCTTTATCATGCTAGGATTAGCAGGAAAAAGCAAAAAATTTCAGAATTGCACCTTGCAATGTGGAGATATTACTGTTTGTGCATTTACAATATTCATTGATTTTTGCCATTGAAAAACATGTTTTTCATATACCAGAAATGTTTGAAGCTACTGACTGAATGAAAGGAGCTGGCATCCCACTCTCTTTGAATCTTCTTTATCATGCTAGGATTAACAGGAAAAAGCTAAAAATTTCAGAATTGCACCGTGCAATGTGGAGATATTACTGTTTGTGCATTTACAATATTCATTGATTTTTGCCATTGAAAAACATGTTTTTCATATACCAGAAATGTTTGAAGCTACTGACTGAATGAAAGGAGCTGGCATCTCACTCTCTTTGAATCTTCTTTATCATGCTAGGATTAACAGGAAAAAGCTAAAAATTTCAGAATTGCACCGTGCAATGTGGAGATATTACTGTTTGTGCATTTACAATATTCATTGATTTTTGCCATTGAAAAACATGTTTTTCATATACCAGAAATGTTTGAAGCTACTGACTGAATGAAAGGAGCTGGCATCTCACTCTCTTTGAATCTTCTTTATCATGCTAGGATTAACAGGAAAAAGCAAAAAATTTCAGAATTGCACCTTGCAATGTGGAGATATTACTGTTTGTGCATTTACAATATTCATTGATTTCTGCCATTGAAAAACATGTTTTTCATATACCAGAAATGTTTGAAGCTACTGACTGAATGAAAGGAGCTGGCATCTCACTCTCTTTGAATCTTCTTTATCATGCTAGGATTAACAGGAAAAAGCTAAAAATTTCAGAATTGCACCGTGCAATGTGGAGATATTACTGTTTGTGCATTTACAATATTCATTGATTTTTGCCATTGAAAAACATGTTTTTCATATACCAGAAATGTTTGAAGCTACTGACTGAATGAAAGGAGCTGGCATCTCACTCTCTTTGAATCTTCATCATGCTAGGATTAGCAGGAAAAAGCAAAAAATTTCAGAATTGCACCTTGCAATGTGGAGATATTACTGTTTGTGCATTTACAATATTCATTGATTTTTGCCATTGAAAAACATGTTTATCATATACCAGAAATGTTTGAAGCTACTGACTGAATGAAAGGAGCTGGCATCTCACTCTCTTTGAATCTTCTTTATCATGCTAGGATTAACAGGAAAAAGCAAAAAATTTCAGAATTGCACCTTGCAATGTGGAGATATTACTGTTTGTGCATTTACAATATTCATTGATTTTTGCCATTGAAAAACATGTTTTTCATATACCAGAAATGTTTGAAGCTACTGACTGAATGAAAGGAGCTGGCATCTCACTCTCTTTGAATCTTCATTATCATGCTAGGATTAACAGGAAAAAGCTAAAAATTTCAGAATTGCACCGTGCAATGTGGAGATATTACTGTTTGTGCATTTACAATATTCATTGATTTTTGCCATTGAAAAACATGTTTTTCATATACCAGAAATGTTTGAAGCTACTGACTGAATGAAAGGAGCTGGCATCTCACTCTCTTTGAATCTTCTTTATCATGCTAGGATTAGCAGGAAAAAGCAAAAAATTTCAGAATTGCACCTTGCAATGTGGAGATATTACTGTTTGTGCATTTACAATATTCATTGATTTTTGCCATTGAAAAACATGTTTTTCATATACCAGAAATGTTTGAAGCTACTGACTGAATGAAAGGAGCTGGCATCTCACTCTCTTTGAATCTTCTTTATCATGCTAGGATTAACAGGAAAAAGCTAAAAATTTCAGAATTGCACCGTGCAATGTGGAGATATTACTGTTTGTGCATTTACAATATTCATTGATTTTTGCCATTGAAAAACATGTTTTTCATATACCAGAAATGTTTGAAGCTACTGACTGAATGAAAGGAGCTGGCATCTCACTCTCTTTGAATCTTCTTTATCATGCTAGGATTAGCAGGAAAAAGCAAAAAATTTCAGAATTGCACCTTGCAATGTGGAGATATTACTGTTTGTGCATTTACAATATTCATTCATTTTTGCCATTGAAAAACATGTTTTTCATATACCAGAAATGTTTGAAGCTACTGACTGAATGAAAGGAGCTGGCATCTCACTCTCTTTGAATCTTCTTTATCATGCTAGGATTAACAGGAAAAAGCAAAAAATTTCAGAATTGCACCTTGCAATGTGGAGATATTACTGTTTGTGCATTTACAATATTCATTGATTTTTGCCATTGAAAAACATGTTTTTCATATACCAGAAATGTTTGAAGCTACTGACTGAATGAAAGGAGCTGGCATCTCACTCTCTTTGAATCTTCTTTATCATGCTAGGATTAACAGGAAAAAGCTAAAAATTTCAGAATTGCACCGTGCAATGTGGAGATATTACTGTTTGTGCATTTACAATATTCATTGATTTTTGCCATTGAAAAACATGTTTTTCATATACCAGAAATGTTTGAAGCTACTGACTGAATGAAAGGAGCTGGCATCTCACTCTCTTTGAATCTTCTTTATCATGCTAGGATTAGCAGGAAAAAGCAAAAAATTTCAGAATTGCACCTTGCAATGTGGAGATATTACTGTTTGTGCATTTACAATATTCATTGATTTTTGCCATTGAAAAACATGTTTTTCATATACCAGAAATGTTTGAAGCTACTGACTGAATGAAAGGAGCTGGCATCTCACTCTCTTTGAATCTTCTTTATCATGCTAGGATTAACAGGAAAAAGCAAAAAATTTCAGAATTGCACCTTGCAATGTGGAGATATTACTGTTTGTGCATTTACAATATTCATTGATTTTTGCCATTGAAAAACGTCCAGAAATGTTTGAAGCTACTGACTGAATGAAATGAGCTGGCATCTCACTCTCTTTGAATCTTCTTTATCATGCTAGGATTAACAGGAAAAAGCTAAAAATTTCAGAATTGCACCGTGCAATGTGGAGATATTACTGTTTGTGCATTTACAATATTCATTGATTTTTGCCATTGAAAAACATGTTTTTCATATACCAGAAATGTTTGAAGCTACTGACTGAATGAAAGGAGCTGGCATCTCACTCTCTTTGAATCTTCTTTATCATGCTAGGATTAGCAGGAAAAAGCAAAAAATTTCAGAATTGCACCTTGCAATGTGGAGATATTACTGTTTGTGCATTTACAATATTCATTGATTTTTGCCATTGAAAAACATGTTTTTCATATACCAGAAATGTTTGAAGCTACTGACTGAATGAAAGGAGCTGGCATCTCACTCTCTTTGAATCTTCTTTATCATGCTAGGATTAACAGGAAAAAGCAAAAAATTTCAGAATTGCACCTTGCAATGTGGAGATATTACTGTTTGTGCATTTACAATATTCATTGATTTTTGCCATTGAAAAACGTCCAGAAATGTTTGAAGCTACTGACTGAATGAAATGAGCTGGCATCTCACTCTCTTTGAATCTTCTTTATCATGCTAGGATTAACAGGAAAAAGCTAAAAATTTCAGAATTGCACCGTGCAATGTGGCGATATTACTGTTTGTGCATTTACAATATTCATTGATTTTTGCCATTGAAAAACGTTTTTCATATACCAGAAATGTTTGAAGCTACTGACTGAATGAAAGGAGCTGGCATCTCACTCTCTTTGAATCTTCTTTATCATGCTAGGATTAGCAGGAAAAAGCAAAAAATTTCAGAATTGCACCTTGCAATGTGGAGATATTACTGTTTGTGCATTTACAATATTCATTGATTTTTGCCATTGAAAAACATGTTTTTCATATACCAGAAATGTTTGAAGCTACTGACTGAATGAAAGGAGCTGGCATCTCACTCTCTTTGAATCTTCTTTATCATGCTAGGATTAGCAGGAAAAAGCAAAAAATTTCAGAATTGCACCTTGCAATGTGGAGATATTACTGTTTGTGCATTTACAATATTCATTGATTTTTGCCATTGAAAAACATGTTTTTCATATACCAGAAATGTTTGAAGCTACTGACTGAATGAAAGGAGCTGGCATCTCACTCTCTTTGAATCTTCTTTATCATGCTAGGATTAACAGGAAAAAGCTAAAAATTTCAGAATTGCACCGTGCAATGTGGAGATATTACTGTTTGTGCATTTACAATATTCATTGATTTTTGCCATTGAAAAACATGTTTTTCATATACCAGAAATGTTTGAAGCTACTGACTGAATGAAAGGAGCTGGCATCTCACTCTCTTTGAATCTTCTTTATCATGCTAGGATTAACAGGAAAAAGCAAAAAATTTCAGAATTGCACCTTGCAATGTGGAGATATTACTGTTTGTGCATTTACAATATTCATTGATTTTTGCCATTGAAAAACATGTTTTTCATATACCAGAAATGTTTGAAGCTACTGACTGAATGAAAGGAGCTGGCATCTCACTCTCTTTGAATCTTCATTATCATGCTAGGATTAACAGGAAAAAGCAAAAAATTTCAGAATTGCACCTTGCAATGTGGAGATATTACTGTTTGTGCATTTACAATATTCATTGATTTTTGCCATTGAAAAACATGTTTTTCATATACCAGAAATGTTTGAAGCTACTGACTGAATGAAAGGAGCTGGCATCTCACTCTCTTTGAATCTTCTTTATCATGCTAGGATTAGCAGGAAAAAGCAAAAAATTTCAGAATTGCACCTTGCAATGTGGAGATATTACTGTTTGTGCATTTACAATATTCATTGATTTTTGCCATTGAAAAACATGTTTTTCATATACCAGAAATGTTTGAAGCTACTGACTGAATGAAAGGAGCTGGCATCTCACTCTCTTTGAATCTTCTTTATCATGCTAGGATTAACAGGAAAAAGCTAAAAATTTCAGAATTGCACCGTGCAATGTGGAGATATTACTGTTTGTGCATTTACAATATTCATTGATTTTTGCCATTGAAAAACATGTTTTTCATATACCAGAAATGTTTGAAGCTACTGACTGAATGAAAGGAGCTGGCATCTCACTCTCTTTGAATCTTCTTTATCATGCTAGGATTAGCAGGAAAAAGCAAAAAATTTCAGAATTGCACCTTGCAATGTGGAGATATTACTGTTTGTGCATTTACAATATTCATTGATTTTTGCCATTGAAAAACATGTTTTTCATATACCAGAAATGTTTGAAGCTACTGACTGAATGAAAGGAGCTGGCATCTCACTCTCTTTGAATCTTCTTTATCATGCTAGGATTAACAGGAAAAAGCAAAAAATTTCAGAATTGCACCTTGCAATGTGGAGATATTACTGTTTGTGCATTTACAATATTCATTGATTTTTGCCATTGAAAAACATGTTTTTCATATACCAGAAATGTTTGAAGCTACTGACTGAATGAAAGGAGCTGGCATCTCACTCTCTTTGAATCTTCTTTATCATGCTAGGATTAACAGGAAAAAGCTAAAAATTTCAGAATTGCACCGTGCAATGTGGAGATATTACTGTTTGTGCATTTACAATATTCATTGATTTTTGCCATTGAAAAACATGTTTTTCATATACCAGAAATGTTTGAAGCTACTGACTGAATGAAAGGAGCTGGCATCTCACTCTCTTTGAATCTTCTTTATCATGCTAGGATTAGCAGGAAAAAGCAAAAAATTTCAGAATTGCACCTTGCAATGTGGAGATATTACTGTTTGTGCATTTACAATATTCATTGATTTTTGCCATTGAAAAACATGTTTTTCATATACCAGAAATGTTTGAAGCTACTGACTGAATGAAAGGAGCTGGCATCTCACTCTCTTTGAATCTTCTTTATCATGCTAGGATTAGCAGGAAAAAGCAAAAAATTTCAGAATTGCACCTTGCAATGTGGAGATATTACTGTTTGTGCATTTACAATATTCATTGATTTTTGCCATTGAAAAACATGTTTTTCATATACCAGAAATGTTTGAAGCTACTGACTGAATGAAAGGAGCTGGCATCTCACTCTCTTTGAATCTTCTTTATCATGCTAGGATTAACAGGAAAAAGCTAAAAATTTCAGAATTGCACCTTGCAATGTGGAGATATTACTGTTTGTGCATTTACAATATTCATTGATTTTTGCCATTGAAAAACATGTTTTTCATATACCAGAAATGTTTGAAGCTACTGACTGAATGAAAGGAGCTGGCATCTCACTCTCTTTGAATCTTCTTTATCATGCTAGGATTAACAGGAAAAAGCTAAAAATTTCAGAATTGCACCTTGCAATGTGGAGATATTACTGTTTGTGCATTTACAATATTCATTGATTTTTGCCATTGAAAAACATGTTTTTCATATACCAGAAATGTTTGAAGCTACTGACTGAATGAAAGGAGCTGGCATCTCACTCTCTTTGAATCTTCATCATGCTAGGATTAGCAGGAAAAAGCAAAACATTTCAGAATTGCACCTTGCAATGTGGAGATATTACTGTTTGTGCATTTACAATATTCATTGATTTTTGCCATTGAAAAACATGTTTTTCATATACCAGAAATGTTTGAAGCTACTGACTGAATGAAAGGAGCTGGCATCTCACTCTCTTTGAATCTTCTTTATCATGCTAGGATTAACAGGAAAAAGCAAAAAATTTCAGAATTGCACCTTGCAATGTGGAGATATTACTGTTTGTGCATTTACAATATTCATTGATTTTTGCCATTGAAAAACATGTTTTTCATATACCAGAAATGTTTGAAGCTACTGACTGAATGAAAGGAGCTGGCATCTCACTCTCTTTGAATCTTCTTTATCATGCTAGGATTAACAGGAAAAAGCTAAAAATTTCAGAATTGCACCGTGCAATGTGGAGATATTACTGTTTGTGCATTTACAATATTCATTGATTTTTGCCATTGAAAAACATGTTTTTCATATACCAGAAATGTTTGAAGCTACTGACTGAATGAAAGGAGCTGGCATCTCACTCTCTTTGAATCTTCTTTATCATGCTAGGATTAGCAGGAAAAAGCAAAAAATTTCAGAATTGCACCTTACAATGTGGAGATATTACTGTTTGTGCATTTACAATATTCATTGATTTTTGCCATTGAAAAACATGTTTTTCATATACCAGAAATGTTTGAAGCTACTGACTGAATGAAAGGAGCTGGCATCTCACTCTCTTTGAATCTTCTTTATCATGCTAGGATTAACAGGAAAAAGCTAAAAATTTCAGAATTGCACCGTGCAATGTGGAGATATTACTGTTTGTGCATTTACAATATTCATTGATTTTTGCCATTGAAAAACATGTTTTTCATATACCAGAAATGTTTGAAGCTACTGACTGAATGAAAGGAGCTGGCATCTCACTCTCTTTGAATCTTCTTTATCATGCCAGGATTAGCAGGAAAAAGCAAAAAATTTCAGAATTGCACCGTGCAATGTGGAGATATTACTGTTTGTGCATTTACAATATTCATTCATTTTTGCCATTGAAAAACATGTTTTTCATATACCAGAAATGTTTGAAGCTACTGACTGAATGAAAGGAGCTGGCATCTCACTCTCTTTGAATCTTCTTTATCATGCTAGGATTAACAGGAAAAAGCAAAAAATTTCAGAATTGCACCTTGCAATGTGGAGATATTACTGTTTGTGCATTTACAATATTCATTGATTTTTGCCATTGAAAAACATGTTTTTCATATACCAGAAATGTTTGAAGCTACTGACTGAATGAAAGGAGCTGGCATCTCACTCTCTTTGAATCTTCTTTATCATGCCAGGATTAACAGGAAAAAGCTAAAAATTTCAGAATTGCACCGTGCAATGTGGAGATATTACTGTTTGTGCATTTACAATATTCATTGATTTTTGCCATTGAAAAACATGTTTTTCATATACCAGAAATGTTTGAAGCTACTGACTGAATGAAAGGAGCTGGCATCTCACTCTCTTTGAATCTTCTTTATCATGCTAGGATTAACAGGAAAAAGCAAAAAATTTCAGAATTGCACCTTGCAATGTGGAGATATTACTGTTTGTGCATTTACAATATTCATTGATTTTTGCCATTGAAAAACATGTTTTTCATATACCAGAAATGTTTGAAGCTACTGACTGAATGAAAGGAGCTGGCATCTCACTCTCTTTGAATCTTCTTTATCATGCTAGGATTAACAGGAAAAAGCTAAAAATTTCAGAATTGCACCGTGCAATGTGGAGATATTACTGTTTGTGCATTTACAATATTCATTGATTTTTGCCATTGAAAAACATGTTTTTCATATACCAGAAATGTTTGAAGCTACTGACTGAATGAAAGGAGCTGGCATCTCACTCTCTTTGAATCTTCTTTATCATGCTAGGATTAACAGGAAAAAGCTAAAAATTTCAGAATTGCACCTTGCAATGTGGAGATATTACTGTTTGTGCATTTACAACATTCATTGATTTTTGCCATTGAAAAACATGTTTTTCATATACCAGAAATGTTTGAAGCTACTGACTGAATGAAAGGAGCTGGCATCTCACTCTCTTTGAATCTTCTTTATCATGCTAGGATTAACAGGAAAAAGCTAAAAATTTCAGAATTGCACCGTGCAATGTGGCGATATTACTGTTTGTGCATTTACAATATTCA
Organism: Phyllobates terribilis; assembly: GCF_046119375.1. Classification (NCBI taxonomy): domain Eukaryota; kingdom Metazoa; phylum Chordata; class Amphibia; order Anura; family Dendrobatidae; genus Phyllobates; species Phyllobates terribilis. The sequence goes on along the minus strand of NW_027365692.1, from coordinate 43,491 downwards.
TTGATTTTTGCCATTGAAAAACGTTTTTCATATACCAGAAATGTTTGAAGCTACTGACTGAATGAAAGGAGCTGGCATCTCACTCTCTTTGAATCTTCTTTATCATGCTAGGATTAGCAGGAAAAAGCAAAAAATTTCAGAATTGCACCTTGCAATGTGGAGATATTACTGTTTGTGCATTTACAATATTCATTGATTTTTGCCATTGAAAAACATGTTTTTCATATACCAGAAATGTTTGAAGCTACTGACTGAATGAAAGGAGCTGGCATCTCACTCTCTTTGAATCTTCTTTATCATGCTAGGATTAACAGGAAAAAGCAAAAAATTTCAGAATTGCACCTTGCAATGTGGAGATATTACTGTTTGTGCATTTACAATATTCATTGATTTTTGCCATTGAAAAACATGTTTTTCATATACCAGAAATGTTTGAAGCTACTGACTGAATGAAAGGAGCTGGCATCTCACTCTCTTTGAATCTTCTTTATCATGCTAGGATTAACAGGAAAAAGCTAAAAATTTCAGAATTGCACCGTGCAATGTGGAGATATTACTGTTTGTGCATTTACAATATTCATTGATTTTTGCCATTGAAAAACATGTTTTTCATATACCAGAAATGTTTGAAGCTACTGACTGAATGAAAGGAGCTGGCATCTCACTCTCTTTGAATCTTCTTTATCATGCTAGGATTAGCAGGAAAAAGCAAAAAATTTCAGAATTGCACCTTGCAATGTGGAGATATTACTGTTTGTGCATTTACAATATTCATTGATTTTTGCCATTGAAAAACATGTTTTTCATATACCAGAAATGTTTGAAGCTACTGACTGAATGAAAGGAGCTGGCATCTCACTCTCTTTGAATCTTCTTTATCATGCTAGGATTAACAGGAAAAAGCTAAAAATTTCAGAATTGCACCGTGCAATGTGGAGATATTACTGTTTGTGCATTTACAATATTCATTGATTTTTGCCATTGAAAAACATGTTTTTCATATACCAGAAATGTTTGAAGCTACTGACTGAATGAAAGGAGCTGGCATCTCACTCTCTTTGAATCTTCTTTATCATGCCAGGATTAGCAGGAAAAAGCAAAAAATTTCAGAATTGCACCGTGCAATGTGGAGATATTACTGTTTGTGCATTTACAATATTCATTCATTTTTGCCATTGAAAAACATGTTTTTCATATACCAGAAATGTTTGAAGCTACTGACTGAATGAAAGGAGCTGGCATCTCACTCTCTTTGAATCTTCTTTATCATGCTAGGATTAACAGGAAAAAGCAAAAAATTTCAGAATTGCACCTTGCAATGTGGAGATATTACTGTTTGTGCATTTACAATATTCATTGATTTTTGCCATTGAAAAACATGTTTTTCATATACCAGAAATGTTTGAAGCTACTGACTGAATGAAAGGAGCTGGCATCTCACTCTCTTTGAATCTTCTTTATCATGCCAGGATTAACAGGAAAAAGCTAAAAATTTCAGAATTGCACCGTGCAATGTGGAGATATTACTGTTTGTGCATTTACAATATTCATTGATTTTTGCCATTGAAAAACATGTTTTTCATATACCAGAAATGTTTGAAGCTACTGACTGAATGAAAGGAGCTGGCATCTCACTCTCTTTGAATCTTCTTTATCATGCTAGGATTAACAGGAAAAAGCAAAAAATTTCAGAATTGCACCTTGCAATGTGGAGATATTACTGTTTGTGCATTTACAATATTCATTGATTTTTGCCATTGAAAAACATGTTTTTCATATACCAGAAATGTTTGAAGCTACTGACTGAATGAAAGGAGCTGGCATCTCACTCTCTTTGAATCTTCTTTATCATGCTAGGATTAACAGGAAAAAGCTAAAAATTTCAGAATTGCACCGTGCAATGTGGAGATATTACTGTTTGTGCATTTACAATATTCATTGATTTTTGCCATTGAAAAACATGTTTTTCATATACCAGAAATGTTTGAAGCTACTGACTGAATGAAAGGAGCTGGCATCTCACTCTCTTTGAATCTTCTTTATCATGCTAGGATTAACAGGAAAAAGCTAAAAATTTCAGAATTGCACCTTGCAATGTGGAGATATTACTGTTTGTGCATTTACAACATTCATTGATTTTTGCCATTGAAAAACATGTTTTTCATATACCAGAAATGTTTGAAGCTACTGACTGAATGAAAGGAGCTGGCATCTCACTCTCTTTGAATCTTCTTTATCATGCTAGGATTAACAGGAAAAAGCTAAAAATTTCAGAATTGCACCGTGCAATGTGGCGATATTACTGTTTGTGCATTTACAATATTCATTGATTTTTGCCATTGAAAAACGTTTTTCATATACCAGAAATGTTTGAAGCTACTGACTGAATGAAAGGAGCTGGCATCTCACTCTCTTTGAATCTTCTTTATCATGCTAGGATTAGCAGGAAAAAGCAAAAAATTTCAGAATTGCACCTTGCAATGTGGAGATATTACTGTTTGTGCATTTACAATATTCATTGATTTTTGCCATTGAAAAACATGTTTTTCATATACCAGAAATGTTTGAAGCTACTGACTGAATGAAAGGAGCTGGCATCTCACTCTCTTTGAATCTTCTTTATCATGCTAGGATTAGCAGGAAAAAGCAAAAAATTTCAGAATTGCACCTTGCAATGTGGAGATATTACTGTTTGTGCATTTACAATATTCATTGATTTTTGCCATTGAAAAACATGTTTTTCATATACCAGAAATGTTTGAAGCTACTGACTGAATGAAAGGAGCTGGCATCTCACTCTCTTTGAATCTTCTTTATCATGCTAGGATTAACAGGAAAAAGCTAAAAATTTCAGAATTGCACCGTGCAATGTGGAGATATTACTGTTTGTGCATTTACAATATTCATTGATTTTTGCCATTGAAAAACATGTTTTTCATATACCAGAAATGTTTGAAGCTACTGACTGAATGAAAGGAGCTGGCATCTCACTCTCTTTGAATCTTCTTTATCATGCTAGGATTAGCAGGAAAAAGCAAAAAATTTCAGAATTGCACCTTGCAATGTGGAGATATTACTGTTTGTGCATTTACAATATTCATTGATTTTTGCCATTGAAAAACATGTTTTTCATATACCAGAAATGTTTGAAGCTACTGACTGAATGAAAGGAGCTGGCATCTCACTCTCTTTGAATCTTCTTTATCATGCTAGGATTAACAGGAAAAAGCAAAAAATTTCAGAATTGCACCTTGCAATGTGGAGATATTACTGTTTGTGCATTTACAATATTCATTGATTTTTGCCATTGAAAAACATGTTTTTCATATACCAGAAATGTTTGAAGCTACTGACTGAATGAAAGGAGCTGGCATCTCACTCTCTTTGAATCTTCTTTATCATGCTAGGATTAACAGGAAAAAGCTAAAAATTTCAGAATTGCACCGTGCAATGTGGAGATATTACTGTTTGTGCATTTACAATATTCATTGATTTTTGCCATTGAAAAACATGTTTTTCATATACCAGAAATGTTTGAAGCTACTGACTGAATGAAAGGAGCTGGCATCTCACTCTCTTTGAATCTTCTTTATCATGCTAGGATTAGCAGGAAAAAGCAAAAAATTTCAGAATTGCACCTTGCAATGTGGAGATATTACTGTTTGTGCATTTACAATATTCATTGATTTTTGCCATTGAAAAACATGTTTTTCATATACCAGAAATGTTTGAAGCTACTGACTGAATGAAAGGAGCTGGCATCTCACTCTCTTTGAATCTTCTTTATCATGCTAGGATTAACAGGAAAAAGCAAAAAATTTCAGAATTGCACCTTGCAATGTGGAGATATTACTGTTTGTGCATTTACAATATTCATTGATTTTTGCCATTGAAAAACATGTTTTTCATATACCAGAAATGTTTGAAGCTACTGACTGAATGAAAGGAGCTGGCATCTCACTCTCTTTGAATCTTCTTTATCATGCTAGGATTAACAGGAAAAAGCTAAAAATTTCAGAATTGCACCGTGCAATGTGGAGATATTACTGTTTGTGCATTTACAATATTCATTGATTTTTGCCATTGAAAAACATGTTTTTCATATACCAGAAATGTTTGAAGCTACTGACTGAATGAAAGGAGCTGGCATCTCACTCTCTTTGAATCTTCTTTATCATGCTAGGATTAGCAGGAAAAAGCAAAAAATTTCAGAATTGCACCTTGCAATGTGGAGATATTACTGTTTGTGCATTTACAATATTCATTGATTTTTGCCATTGAAAAACATGTTTTTCATATACCAGAAATGTTTGAAGCTACTGACTGAATGAAAGGAGCTGGCATCTCACTCTCTTTGAATCTTCTTTATCATGCTAGGATTAACAGGAAAAAGCAAAAAATTTCAGAATTGCACCTTGCAATGTGGAGATATTACTGTTTGTGCATTTACAATATTCATTGATTTTTGCCATTGAAAAACATGTTTTTCATATACCAGAAATGTTTGAAGCTACTGACTGAATGAAAGGAGCTGGCATCTCACTCTCTTTGAATCTTCTTTATCATGCTAGGATTAACAGGAAAAAGCTAAAAATTTCAGAATTGCACCGTGCAATGTGGAGATATTACTGTTTGTGCATTTACAATATTCATTGATTTTTGCCATTGAAAAACATGTTTTTCATATACCAGATATGTTTGAAGCTACTGACTGAATGAAAGGAGCTGGCATCTCACTCTCTTTGAATCTTCATCATGCTAGGATTAGCAGGAAAAAGCAAAAAATTTCAGAATTGCACCTTGCAATGTGGAGATATTACTGTTTGTGCATTTACAATATTCATTGATTTTTGCCATTGAAAAACATGTTTTTCATATACCAGAAATGTTTGAAGCTACTGACTGAATGAAAGGAGCTGGCATCTCACTCTCTTTGAATCTTCTTTATCATGCTAGGATTAACAGGAAAAAGCAAAAAATTTCAGAATTGCACCTTGCAATGTGGAGATATTACTGTTTGTGCATTTACAATATTCATTGATTTTTGCCATTGAAAAACATGTTTTTCATATACCAGAAATGTTTGAAGCTACTGACTGAATGAAAGGAGCTGGCATCTCACTCTCTTTGAATCTTCTTTATCATGCTAGGATTAACAGGAAAAAGCTAAAAATTTCAGAATTGCACCGTGCAATGTGGAGATATTACTGTTTGTGCATTTACAATATTCATTGATTTTTGCCATTGAAAAACATGTTTTTCATATACCAGAAATGTTTGAAGCTACTGACTGAATGAAAGGAGCTGGCATCTCACTCTCTTTGAATCTTCTTTATCATGCTAGGATTAGCAGGAAAAAGCAAAAAATTTCAGAATTGCACCTTGCAATGTGGAGATATTACTGTTTGTGCATTTACAATATTCATTGATTTTTGCCATTGAAAAACATGTTTTTCATATACCAGAAATGTTTGAAGCTACTGACTGAATGAAAGGAGCTGGCATCTCACTCTCTTTGAATCTTCTTTATCATGCTAGGATTAACAGGAAAAAGCTAAAAATTTCAGAATTGCACCGTGCAATGTGGAGATATTACTGTTTGTGCATTTACAATATTCATTGATTTTTGCCATTGAAAAACATGTTTTTCATATACCAGAAATGTTTGAAGCTACTGACTGAATGAAAGGAGCTGGCATCTCACTCTCTTTGAATCTTCTTTATCATGCCAGGATTAGCAGGAAAAAGCAAAAAATTTCAGAATTGCACCGTGCAATGTGGAGATATTACTGTTTGTGCATTTACAATATTCATTCATTTTTGCCATTGAAAAACATGTTTTTCATATACCAGAAATGTTTGAAGCTACTGACTGAATGAAAGGAGCTGGCATCTCACTCTCTTTGAATCTTCTTTATCATGCTAGGATTAACAGGAAAAAGCAAAAAATTTCAGAATTGCACCTTGCAATGTGGAGATATTACTGTTTGTGCATTTACAATATTCATTGATTTTTGCCATTGAAAAACATGTTTTTCATATACCAGAAATGTTTGAAGCTACTGACTGAATGAAAGGAGCTGGCATCTCACTCTCTTTGAATCTTCTTTATCATGCTAGGATTAACAGGAAAAAGCTAAAAATTTCAGAATTGCACCGTGCAATGTGGAGATATTACTGTTTGTGCATTTACAATATTCATTGATTTTTGCCATTGAAAAACATGTTTTTCATATACCAGAAATGTTTGAAGCTACTGACTGAATGAAAGGAGCTGGCATCTCACTCTCTTTGAATCTTCTTTATCATGCTAGGATTAACAGGAAAAAGCAAAAAATTTCAGAATTGCACCTTGCAATGTGGAGATATTACTGTTTGTGCATTTACAATATTCATTGATTTTTGCCATTGAAAAACATGTTTTTCATATACCAGAAATGTTTGAAGCTACTGACTGAATGAAAGGAGCTGGCATCTCACTCTCTTTGAATCTTCTTTATCATGCTAGGATTAACAGGAAAAAGCAAAAAATTTCAGAATTGCACCTTGCAATGTGGAGATATTACTGTTTGTGCATTTACAATATTCATTGATTTTTGCCATTGAAAAACATGTTTTTCATATACCAGAAATGTTTGAAGCTACTGACTGAATGAAAGGAGCTGGCATCTCACTCTCTTTGAATCTTCTTTATCATGCTAGGATTAACAGGAAAAAGCTAAAAATTTCAGAATTGCACCGTGCAATGTGGAGATATTACTGTTTGTGCATTTACAATATTCATTGATTTTTGCCATTGAAAAACATGTTTTTCATATGCCAGAAATGTTTGAAGCTACTGACTGAATGAAAGGAGCTGGCATCTCACTCTCTTTGAATCTTCTTTATCATGCTAGGATTAGCAGGAAAAAGCAAAAAATTTCAGAATTGCACCTTGCAATGTGGAGATATTACTGTTTGTGCATTTACAATATTCATTGATTTTTGCCATTGAAAAACATGTTTTTCATATACCAGAAATGTTTGAAGCTACTGACTGAATGAAAGGAGCTGGCATCTCACTCTCTTTGAATCTTCTTTATCATGCTAGGATTAACAGGAAAAAGCTAAAAATTTCAGAATTGCACCGTGCAATGTGGAGATATTACTGTTTGTGCATTTACAATATTCATTGATTTTTGCCATTGAAAAACATGTTTTTCATATACCAGAAATGTTTGAAGCTACTGACTGAATGAAAGGAGCTGGCATCTCACTCTCTTTGAATCTTCTTTATCATGCTAGGATTAGCAGGAAAAAGCAAAAAATTTCAGAATTGCACCTTGCAATGTGGAGATATTACTGTTTGTGCATTTACAATATTCATTGATTTTTGCCATTGAAAAACATGTTTTTCATATACCAGAAATGTTTGAAGCTACTGACTGAATGAAAGGAGCTGGCATCTCACTCTCTTTGAATCTTCTTTATCATGCTAGGATTAACAGGAAAAAGCAAAAAATTTCAGAATTGCACCTTGCAATGTGGAGATATTACTGTTTGTGCATTTACAATATTCATTGATTTTTGCCATTGAAAAACATGTTTTTCATATACCAGAAATGTTTGAAGCTACTGACTGAATGAAAGGAGCTGGCATCTCACTCTCTTTGAATCTTCTTTATCATGCTAGGATTAACAGGAAAAAGCTAAAAATTTCAGAATTGCACCGTGCAATGTGGAGATATTACTGTTTGTGCATTTACAATATTCATTGATTTTTGCCATTGAAAAACATGTTTTTCATATACCAGAAATGTTTGAAGCTACTGACTGAATGAAAGGAGCTGGCATCTCACTCTCTTTGAATCTTCTTTATCATGCTAGGATTAACAGGAAAAAGCTAAAAATTTCAGAATTGCACCGTGCAATGTGGAGATATTACTGTTTGTGCATTTACAATATTCATTGATTTTTGCCATTGAAAAACATGTTTTTCATATGCCAGAAATGTTTGAAGCTACTGACTGAATGAAAGGAGCTGGCATCTCACTCTCTTTGAATCTTCTTTATCATGCTAGGATTAGCAGGAAAAAGCAAAAAATTTCAGAATTGCACCTTGCAATGTGGAGATATTACTGTTTGTGCATTTACAATATTCATTGATTTTTGCCATTGAAAAACATGTTTTTCATATACCAGAAATGTTTGAAGCTACTGACTGAATGAAAGGAGCTGGCATCTCACTCTCTTTGAATCTTCTTTATCATGCTAGGATTAACAGGAAAAAGCTAAAAATTTCAGAATTGCACCGTGCAATGTGGAGATATTACTGTTTGTGCATTTACAATATTCATTGATTTTTGCCATTGAAAAACATGTTTTTCATATACCAGAAATGTTTGAAGCTACTGACTGAATGAAAGGAGCTGGCATCTCACTCTCTTTGAATCTTCATCATGCTAGGATTAGCAGGAAAAAGCAAAATATTTCAGAATTGCACCTTGCAATGTGGAGATATTACTGTTTGTGCATTTACAATATTCATTGATTTTTGCCATTGAAAAACATGTTTTTCATATACCAGAAATGTTTGAAGCTACTGACTGAATGAAAGGAGCTGGCATCTCACTCTCTTTGAATCTTCTTTATCATGCTAGGATTAACAGGAAAAAGCAAAAAATTTCAGAATTGCACCTTGCAATGTGGAGATATTACTGTTTGTGCATTTACAATATTCATTGATTTTTGCCATTGAAAAACATGTTTTTCATATACCAGAAATGTTTGAAGCTACTGACTGAATGAAAGGAGCTGGCATCTCACTCTCTTTGAATCTTCTTTATCATGCTAGGATTAACAGGAAAAAGCTAAAAATTTCAGAATTGCACCGTGCAATGTGGAGATATTACTGTTTGTGCATTTACAATATTCATTGATTTTTGCCATTGAAAAACATGTTTTTCATATACCAGAAATGTTTGAAGCTACTGACTGAATGAAAGGAGCTGGCATCTCACTCTCTTTGAATCTTCTTTATCATGCTAGGATTAGCAGGAAAAAGCAAAAAATTTCAGAATTGCACCTTGCAATGTGGAGATATTACTGTTTGTGCATTTACAATATTCATTGATTTTTGCCATTGAAAAACATGTTTTTCATATACCAGAAATGTTTGAAGCTACTGACTGAATGAAAGGAGCTGGCATCTCACTCTCTTTGAATCTTCTTTATCATGCTAGGATTAACAGGAAAAAGCTAAAAATTTCAGAATTGCACCGTGCAATGTGGAGATATTACTGTTTGTGCATTTACAATATTCATTGATTTTTGCCATTGAAAAACATGTTTTTCATATACCAGAAATGTTTGAAGCTACTGACTGAATGAAAGGAGCTGGCATCTCACTCTCTTTGAATCTTTATCATGCCAGGATTAGCAGGAAAAAGCAAAAAATTTCAGAATTGCACCGTGCAATGTGGAGATATTACTGTTTGTGCATTTACAATATTCATTCATTTTTGCCATTGAAAAACATGTTTTTCATATACCAGAAATGTTTGAAGCTACTGACTGAATGAAAGGAGCTGGCATCTCACTCTCTTTGAATCTTCTTTATCATGCTAGGATTAACAGGAAAAAGCAAAAAATTTCAGAATTGCACCTTGCAATGTGGAGATATTACTGTTTGTGCATTTACAATATTCATTGATTTTTGCCATTGAAAAACATGTTTTTCATATACCAGAAATGTTTGAAGCTACTGACTGAATGAAAGGAGCTGGCATCTCACTCTCTTTGAATCTTCTTTATCATGCTAGGATTAACAGGAAAAAGCTAAAAATTTCAGAATTGCACCGTGCAATGTGGAGATATTACTGTTTGTGCATTTACAATATTCATTGATTTTTGCCATTGAAAAACATGTTTTTCATATACCAGAAATGTTTGAAGCTACTGACTGAATGAAAGGAGCTGGCATCTCACTCTCTTTGAATCTTCTTTATCATGCTAGGATTAGCAGGAAAAAGCAAAAAATTTCAGAATTGCACCTTGCAATGTGGAGATATTACTGTTTGTGCATTTACAATATTCATTGATTTTTGCCATTGAAAAACATGTTTTTCATATACCAGAAATGTTTGAAGCTACTGACTGAATGAAAGGAGCTGGCATCTCACTCTCTTTGAATCTTCTTTATCATGCTAGGATTAACAGGAAAAAGCAAAAAATTTCAGAATTGCACCTTGCAATGTGGAGATATTACTGTTTGTGCATTTACAATATTCATTGATTTTTGCCATTGAAAAACGTCCAGAAATGTTTGAAGCTACTGACTGAATGAAATGAGCTGGCATCTCACTCTCTTTGAATCTTCTTTATCATGCTAGGATTAACAGGAAAAAGCTAAAAATTTCAGAATTGCACCGTGCAATGTGGAGATATTACTGTTTGTGCATTTACAATATTCATTGATTTTTGCCATTGAAAAACATGTTTTTCATATACCAGAAATGTTTGAAGCTACTGACTGAATGAAAGGAGCTGGCATCTCACTCTCTTTGAATCTTCTTTATCATGCTAGGATTAACAGGAAAAAGCTAAAAATTTCAGAATTGCACCTTGCAATGTGGAGATATTACTGTTTGTGCATTTACAACATTCATTGATTTTTGCCATTGAAAAACATGTTTTTCATATACCAGAAATGTTTGAAGCTACTGACTGAATGAAAGGAGCTGGCATCTCACTCTCTTTGAATCTTCTTTATCATGCTAGGATTAACAGGAAAAAGCTAAAAATTTCAGAATTGCACCGTGCAATGTGGCGATATTACTGTTTGTGCATTTACAATATTCATTGATTTTTCCATTGAAAAACGTTTTTCATATACCAGAAATGTTTGAAGCTACTGACTGAATGAAAGGAGCTGGCATCTCACTCTCTTTGAATCTTCTTTATCATGCTAGGATTAGCAGGAAAAAGCAAAAAATTTCAGAATTGCACCTTGCAATGTGGAGATATTACTGTTTGTGCATTTACAATATTCATTGATTTTTGCCATTGAAAAACATGTTTTTCATATACCAGAAATGTTTGAAGCTACTGACTGAATGAAAGGAGCTGGCATCTCACTCTCTTTGAATCTTCTTTATCATGCTAGGATTAGCAGGAAAAAGCAAAAAATTTCAGAATTGCACCTTGCAATGTGGAGATATTACTGTTTGTGCATTTACAATATTCATTGATTTTTGCCATTGAAAAACATGTTTTTCATATACCAGAAATGTTTGAAGCTACTGACTGAATGAAAGGAGCTGGCATCTCACTCTCTTTGAATCTTCTTTATCATGCTAGGATTAACAGGAAAAAGCTAAAAATTTCAGAATTGCACCGTGCAATGTGGAGATATTACTGTTTGTGCATTTACAATATTCATTGATTTTTGCCATTGAAAAACATGTTTTTCATATACCAGAAATGTTTGAAGCTACTGACTGAATGAAAGGAGCTGGCATCTCACTCTCTTTGAATCTTCTTTATCATGCTAGGATTAGCAGGAAAAAGCAAAAAATTTCAGAATTGCACCTTGCAATGTGGAGATATTACTGTTTGTGCATTTACAATATTCATTGATTTTTGCCATTGAAAAACATGTTTTTCATATACCAGAAATGTTTGAAGCTACTGACTGAATGAAAGGAGCTGGCATCTCACTCTCTTTGAATCTTCTTTATCATGCTAGGATTAACAGGAAAAAGCTAAAAATTTCAGAATTGCACCTTGCAATGTGGAGATATTACTGTTTGTGCATTTACAATATTCATTGATTTTTGCCATTGAAAAACATGTTTTTCATATACCAGAAATGTTTGAAGCTACTGACTGAATGAAAGGAGCTGGCATCTCACTCTCTTTGAATCTTCTTTATCATGCTAGGATTAACAGGAAAAAGCTAAAAATTTCAGAATTGCACCGTGCAATGTGGAGATATTACTGTTTGTGCATTTACAATATTCATTGATTTTTGCCATTGAAAAACATGTTTTTCATATACCAGAAATGTTTGAAGCTACTGACTGAATGAAAGGAGCTGGCATCTCACTCTCTTTGAATCTTCTTTATCATGCTAGGATTAGCAGGAAAAAGCAAAAAATTTCAGAATTGCACCTTGCAATGTGGAGATATTACTGTTTGTGCATTTACAATATTCATTGATTTTTGCCATTGAAAAACATGTTTTTCATATACCAGAAATGTTTGAAGCTACTGACTGAATGAAAGGAGCTGGCATCTCACTCTCTTTGAATCTTCTTTATCATGCTAGGATTAACAGGAAAAAGCAAAAAATTTCAGAATTGCACCTTGCAATGTGGAGATATTACTGTTTGTGCATTTACAATATTCATTGATTTTTGCCATTGAAAAACATGTTTTTCATATACCAGAAATGTTTGAAGCTACTGACTGAATGAAAGGAGCTGGCATCTCACTCTCTTTGAATCTTCTTTATCATGCTAGGATTAACAGGAAAAAGCTAAAAATTTCAGAATTGCACCGTGCAATGTGGAGATATTACTGTTTGTGCATTTACAATATTCATTGATTTTTGCCATTGAAAAACATGTTTTTCATATACCAGAAATGTTTGAAGCTACTGACTGAATGAAAGGAGCTGGCATCTCACTCTCTTTGAATCTTCTTTATCATGCTAGGATTAGCAGGAAAAAGCAAAAAATTTCAGAATTGCACCTTGCAATGTGGAGATATTACTGTTTGTGCATTTACAATATTCATTGATTTTTGCCATTGAAAAACATGTTTTTCATATACCAGAAATGTTTGAAGCTACTGACTGAATGAAAGGAGCTGGCATCTCACTCTCTTTGAATCTTCTTTATCATGCTAGGATTAGCAGGAAAAAGCAAAAAATTTCAGAATTGCACCTTGCAATGTGGAGATATTACTGTTTGTGCATTTACAATATTCATTGATTTTTGCCATTGAAAAACATGTTTTTCATATACCAGAAATGTTTGAAGCTACTGACTGAATGAAAGGAGCTGGCATCTCACTCTCTTTGAATCTTCTTTATCATGCTAGTATTAACAGGAAAAAGCTAAAAATTTCAGAATTGCACCGTGCAATGTGGAGATATTACTGTTTGTGCATTTACAATATTCATTGATTTTTGCCATTGAAAAACATGTTTTTCATATACCAGAAATGTTTGAAGCTACTGACTGAATGAAAGGAGCTGGCATCTCACTCTCTTTGAATCTTCTTTATCATGCTAGGATTAGCAGGAAAAAGCAAAAAATTTCAGAATTGCACCTTGCAATGTGGAGATATTACTGTTTGTGCATTTACAATATTCATTGATTTTTGCCATTGAAAAACATGTTTTTCATATACCAGAAATGTTTGAAGCTACTGACTGAATGAAAGGAGCTGGCATCTCACTCTCTTTGAATCTTCTTTATCATGCTAGGATTAACAGGAAAAAGCAAAAAATTTCAGAATTGCACCTTGCAATGTGGAGATATTACTGTTTGTGCATTTACAATATTCATTGATTTTTGCCATTGAAAAACATGTTTTTCATATACCAGAAATGTTTGAAGCTACTGACTGAATGAAAGGAGCTGGCATCTCACTCTCTTTGAATCTTCTTTATCATGCTAGGATTAACAGGAAAAAGCTAAAAATTTCAGAATTGCACCGTGCAATGTGGAGATATTACTGTTTGTGCATTTACAATATTCATTGATTTTTGCCATTGAAAAACATGTTTTTCATATACCAGAAATGTTTGAAGCTACTGACTGAATGAAAGGAGCTGGCATCTCACTCTCTTTGAATCTTCTTTATCATGCTAGGATTAGCAGGAAAAAGCAAAAAATTTCAGAATTGCACCTTGCAATGTGGAGATATTACTGTTTGTGCATTTACAATATTCATTGATTTTTGCCATTGAAAAACATGTTTTTCATATACTGGAAATGTTTGAAGCTACTGACTGAATGAAAGGAGCTGGCATCTCACTCTCTTTGAATCTTCTTTATCATGCTAGGATTAACAGGAAAAAGCAAAAAATTTCAGAATTGCACCTTGCAATGTGGAGATATTACTGTTTGTGCATTTACAATATTCATTGATTTTTGCCATTGAAAAACATGTTTTTCATATACCAGAAATGTTTGAAGCTACTGACTGAATGAAAGGAGCTGGCATCTCACTCTCTTTGAATCTTCTTTATCATGCTAGGATTAACAGGAAAAAGCTAAAAATTACAGAATTGCACCGTGCAATGTGGAGATATTACTGTTTGTGCATTTACAATATTCATTGATTTTTGCCATTGAAAAACATGTTTTTCATATACCAGAAATGTTTGAAGCTACTGACTGAATGAAAGGAGCTGGCATCTCACTCTCTTTGAATCTTCTTTATCATGCTAGGATTAGCAGGAAAAAGCAAAAAATTTCAGAATTGCACCTTGCAATGTGGAGATATTACTGTTTGTGCATTTACAATATTCATTGATTTTTGCCATTGAAAAACATGTTTTTCATATACCAGAAATGTTTGAAGCTACTGACTGAATGAAAGGAGCTGGCATCTCACTCTCTTTGAATCTTCTTTATCATGCTAGGATTAACAGGAAAAAGCAAAAAATTTCAGAATTGCACCTTGCAATGTGGCGATATTACTGTTTGTGCATTTACAATATTCATTGATTTTTGCCATTGAAAAACATGTTTTTCATATACCAGAAATGTTTGAAGCTACTGACTGAATGAAAGGAGCTGGCATCTCACTCTCTTTGAATCTTCTTTATTATGCTAGGATTAACAGGAAAAAGCAAAAAATTTCAGAATTGCACCTTGCAATGTGGAGATATTACTGTTTGTGCATTTACAATATTCATTGATTTTTGCCATTGAAAAACATGTTTTTCATATACCAGAAATGTTTGAAGCTACTGACTGAATGAAAGGAGCTGGCATCTCACTCTCTTTGAATCTTCTTTATCATGCTAGGATTAACAGGAAAAAGCTAAAAATTTCAGAATTGCACCGTGCAATGTGGAGATATTACTGTTTGTGCATTTACAATATTCATTGATTTTTGCCATTGAAAAACATGTTTTTCATATACCAGAAATGTTTGAAGCTACTGACTGAATGAAAGGAGCTGGCATCTCACTCTCTTTGAATCTTCTTTATCATGCTAGGATTAACAGGAAAAAGCAAAAAATTTCAGAATTGCACCTTGCAATGTGGAGATATTACTGTTTGTGCATTTACAATATTCATTGATTTTTGCCATTGAAAAACATGTTTTTCATATACCAGAAATGTTTGAAGCTACTGACTGAATGAAAGGAGCTGGCATCTCACTCTCTTTGAATCTTCTTTATCATGCTAGGATTAACAGGAAAAAGCTAAAAATTTCAGAATTGCACCGTGCAATGTGGAGATATTACTGTTTGTGCATTTACAATATTCATTGATTTTTGCCATTGAAAAACATGTTTTTCATATACCAGAAATGTTTGAAGCTACTGACTGAATGAAAGGAGCTGGCATCTCACTCTCTTTGAATCTTCTTTATCATGCTAGGATTAGCAGGAAAAAGCAAAAAATTTCAGAATTTCACCTTGCAATGTGGAGATATTACTGTTTGTGCATTTACAATATTCATTGATTTTTGCCATTGAAAAACATGTTTTTCATATACCAGAAATGTTTGAAGCTACTGACTGAATGAAAGGAGCTGGCATCTCACTCTCTTTGAATCTTCTTTATCATGCTAGGATTAACAGGAAAAAGCAAAAAATTTCAGAATTGCACCTTGCAATGTGGAGATATTACTGTTTGTGCATTTACAATATTCATTGATTTTTGCCATTGAAAAACATGTTTTTCATATACCAGAAATGTTTGAAGCTACTGACTGAATGAAAGGAGCTGGCATCTCACTCTCTTTGAATCTTCTTTATTATGCTAGGATTAACAGGAAAAAGCAAAAAATTTCAGAATTGCACCTTGCAATGTGGAGATATTACTGTTTGTGCATTTACAATATTCATTGATTTTTGCCATTGAAAAACATGTTTTTCATATACCAGAAATGTTTGAAGCTACTGACTGAATGAAAGGAGCTGGCATCTCACTCTCTTTGAATCTTCTTTATCATGCTAGGATTAACAGGAAAAAGCTAAAAATTTCAGAATTGCACCGTGCAATGTGGAGATATTACTGTTTGTGCATTTACAATATTCATTGATTTTTGCCATTGAAAAACATGTTTTTCATATACCAGAAATGTTTGAAGCTACTGACTGAATGAAAGGAGCTGGCATCTCACTCTCTTTGAATCTTCTTTATCATGCTAGGATTAGCAGGAAAAAGCAAAAAATTTCAGAATTGCACCTTAAAATGTGGAGATATTACTGTTTGTGCATTTACAATATTCATTAATTTTTGCCATTGAAAAACATGTTTTTCATATACCAGAAATGTTTGAAGCTACTGACTGAATGAAAGGAGCTGGCATCTCACTCTCTTTGAATCTTCTTTATCATGCTAGGATTAGCAGGAAAAAGCAAAAAATTTCAGAATTGCACCGTGCAATGTGGAGATATTACTGTTTGTGCATTTACAATATTCATTGATTTTTGCCATTGAAAAACATGTTTTTCATATACCAGAAATGTTTGAAGCTACTAACTGAATGAAAGGAGCTGGCATCTCACTCTCTTTGAATCTTCTTTATCATGCTAGGATTAGCAGGAAAAAGCAAAAAATTTCAGAATTGCACCTTGCAATGTGGAGATATTACTGTTTGTGCATTTACAATATTCATTGATTTTTGCCATTGAAAAACATGTTTTTCATATACCAGAAATGTTTGAAGCTACTGACTGAATGAAAGGAGCTGGCATCTCACTCTCTTTGAATCTTCTTTATCATGCTAGGATTAACAGGAAAAAGCTAAAAATTTCAGAATTGCACCGTGCAATGTGGAGATATTACTGTTTGTGCATTTACAATATTCATTGATTTTTGCCATTGAAAAACATGTTTTTCATATACCAGAAATGTTTGAAGCTTCTGACTGAATGAAAGGAGCTGACATCTCACTCTCTTTGAATCTTCTTTATCATGCTAGGATTAGCAGGAAAAAGCAAAAAATTTCAGAATTGCACCTTGCAATGTGGAGATATTACTGTTTGTGCATTTACAATATTCATTGATTTTTGCCATTGAAAAACATGTTTTTCATATACCAGAAATGTTTGAAGCTACTGACTGAATGAAAGGAGCTGGCATCTCACTCTCTTTGAATCTTCTTTATCATGCTAGGATTAACAGGAAAAAGCTAAAAATTTCAGAATTGCACCGTGCAATGTGGAGATATTACTGTTTGTGCATTTACAATATTCATTGATTTTTGCCATTGAAAAACATGTTTTTCATATACCAGAAATGTTTGAAGCTACTGACTGAATGAAAGGAGCTGGCATCTCACTCTCTTTGAATCTTCTTTATCATGCTAGGATTAGCAGGAAAAAGCAAAAAATTTCAGAATTGCACCTTGCAATGTGGAGATATTACTGTTTGTGCATTTACAATATTCATTGATTTTTGCCATTGAAAAACATGTTTTTCATATACCAGAAATGTTTGAAGCTACTGACTGAATGAAAGGAGCTGGCATCTCACTCTCTTTGAATCTTCTTTATCATGCTAGGATTAACAGGAAAAAGCTAAAAATTTCAGAATTGCACCGTGCAATGTGGAGATATTACTGTTTGTGCATTTACAATATTCATTGATTTTTGCCATTGAAAAACGTTTTTCATATACCAGAAATGTTTGAAGCTACTGACTGAATGAAAGGAGCTGGCATCTCACTCTCTTTGAATCTTCTTTATCATGCTAGGATTAACAGGAAAAAGCAAAAAATTTCAGAATTGCACCTTGCAATTTGGAGATATTACTGTTTGTGCATTTACAATATTCATTGATTTTTGCCATTGAAAAACATGTTTTTCATATACCAGAAATGTTTGAAGCTACTGACTGAATGAAAGGAGCTGGCATCTCACTCTCTTTGAATCTTCTTTATCATGCTAGGATTAACAGGAAAAAGCTAAAAATTTCAGAATTGCACCGTGCAATGTGGAGATATTACTCTTTGTGCATTTACAATATTCATTGATTTTTGCCATTGAAAAACATGTTTTTCATATACCAGAAATGTTTGAAGCTACTGACTGAATGAAAGGAGCTGGCATCTCACTCTCTTTGAATCTTCTTTATCATGCTAGGATTAGCAGGAAAAAGCAAAAAATTTCAGAATTGCACCTTGCAATGTGGAGATATTACTGTTTGTGCATTTACAACATTCATTGATTTTTGCCATTGAAAAACATGTTTTTCATATACCAGAAATGTTTGAAGCTACTGACTGAATGAAAGGAGCTGGCATCCCACTCTCTTTGAATCTTCTTTATCATGCTAGGATTAACAGGAAAAAGCTAAAAATTTCAGAATTGCACCGTGCAATGTGGAGATATTACTGTTTGTGCATTTACAATATTCATTGATTTTTGCCATTGAAAAACATGTTTTTCATATACCAGAAATGTTTGAAGCTACTGACTGAATGAAAGGAGCTGGCATCTCACTCTCTTTGAATCTTCTTTATCATGCTAGGATTAGCAGGAAAAAGCAAAAAATTTCAGAATTGCACCTTGCAATGTGGAGATATTACTGTTTGTGCATTTACAATATTCATTGATTTTTGCCATTGAAAAACATGTTTTTCATATACCAGAAATGTTTGAAGCTACTGACTGAATGAAAGGAGCTGGCATCTCACTCTCTTTGAATCTTCTTTATCATGCTAGGATTAACAGGAAAAAGCAAAAAATTTCAGAATTGCACCTTGCAATGTGGAGATATTACTGTTTGTGCATTTACAATATTCATTGATTTTTGCCATTGAAAAACATGTTTTTCATATACCAGAAATGTTTGAAGCTACTGACTGAATGAAAGGAGCTGGCATCTCACTCTCTTTGAATCTTCTTTATCATGCTAGGATTAACAGGAAAAAGCTAAAAATTTCAGAATTGCACCGTGCAATGTGGAGATATTACTGTTTGTGCATTTACAATATTCATTGATTTTTGCCATTGAAAAACGTTTTTCATATACCAGAAATGTTTGAAGCTACTGACTGAATGAAAGGAGCTGGCATCTCACTCTCTTTGAATCTTCTTTATCATGCTAGGATTAACAGGAAAAAGCAAAAAATTTCAGAATTGCACCTTGCAATTTGGAGATATTACTGTTTGTGCATTTACAATATTCATTGATTTTTGCCATTGAAAAACATGTTTTTCATATACCAGAAATGTTTGAAGCTACTGACTGAATGAAAGGAGCTGGCATCTCACTCTCTTTGAATCTTCTTTATCATGCTAGGATTAACAGGAAAAAGCTAAAAATTTCAGAATTGCACCGTGCAATGTGGAGATATTACTGTTTGTGCATTTACAATATTCATTGATTTTTGCCATTGAAAAACATGTTTTTCATATACCAGAAATGTTTGAAGCTACTGACTGAATGAAAGGAGCTGGCATCTCACTCTCTTTGAATCTTCTTTATCATGCTAGGATTAGCAGGAAAAAGCAAAAAATTTCAGAATTGCACCTTGCAATGTGGATATATTACTGTTTGTGCATTTACAACATTCATTGATTTTTGCCATTGAAAAACATGTTTTTCATATACCAGAAATGTTTGAAGCTACTGACTGAATGAAAGGAGCTGGCATCCCACTCTCTTTGAATCTTCTTTATCATGCTAGGATTAACAGGAAAAAGCTAAAAATTTCAGAATTGCACCGTGCAATGTGGAGATATTACTGTTTGTGCATTTACAATATTCATTGATTTTTGCCATTGAAAAACATGTTTTTCATATACCAGAAATGTTTGAAGCTACTGACTGAATGAAAGGAGCTGGCATCTCACTCTCTTTGAATCTTCTTTATCATGCTAGGATTAGCAGGAAAAAGCAAAAAATTTCAGAATTGCACCTTGCAATGTGGAGATATTACTGTTTGTGCATTTACAATATTCATTGATTTTTGCCATTGAAAAACATGTTTTTCATATACCAGAAATGTTTGAAGCTACTGACTGAATGAAAGGAGCTGGCATCTCACTCTCTTTGAATCTTCTTTATCATGCTAGGATTAGCAGGAAAAAGCAAAAAATTTCAGTATTGCACCTTGCAATGTGGAGATATTACTGTTTGTGCATTTACAATATTCATTGATTTTTGCCATTGAAAAACATGTTTTTCATATACCAGAAATGTTTGAAGCTACTGACTGAATGAAAGGAGCTGGCATCTCACTCTCTTTGAATCTTCTTTATCATGCTAGGATTAACAGGAAAAAGCTAAAAATTTCAGAATTGCACCGTGCAATGTGGAGATATTACTGTTTGTGCATTTACAATATTCATTGATTTTTGCCATTGAAAAACATGTTTTTCATATACCAGAAATGTTTGAAGCTACTGACTGAATGAAAGGAGCTGGCATCTCACTCTCTTTGAATCTTCTTTATCATGCTAGGATTAGCAGGAAAAAGCAAAAAATTTCAGAATTGCACCTTGCAATGTGGAGATATTACTGTTTGTGCATTTACAATATTCATTGATTTTTGCCATTGAAAAACATGTTTTTCATATACCAGAAATGTTTGAAGCTACTGACTGAATGAAAGGAGCTGGCATCTCACTCTCTTTGAATCTTCTTTATCATGCTAGGATTAACAGGAAAAAGCAAAAAATTTCAGAATTGCACCTTGCAATGTGGAGATATTACTGTTTGTGCATTTACAATATTCATTGATTTTTGCCATTGAAAAACATGTTTTTCATATACCAGAAATGTTTGAAGCTACTGACTGAATGAAAGGAGCTGGCATCTCACTCTCTTTGAATCTTCTTTATCATGCTAGGATTAACAGGAAAAAGCTAAAAATTTCAGAATTGCACCGTGCAATGTGGAGATATTACTGTTTGTGCATTTACAATATTCATTGATTTCTGCCATTGAAAAACATGTTTTTCATATACCAGAAATGTTTGAAGCTACTGACTGAATGAAAGGAGCTGGCATCTCACTCTCTTTGAATCTTCTTTATCATGCTAGGATTAACAGGAAAAAGCTAAAAATTTCAGAATTGCACCGTGCAATGTGGAGATATTACTGTTTGTGCATTTACAATATTCATTGATTTTTGCCATTGAAAAACATGTTTTTCATATACCAGAAATGTTTGAAGCTACTGACTGAATGAAAGGAGCTGGCATCTCACTCTCTTTGAATCTTCATCATGCTAGGATTAGCAGGAAAAAGCAAAAAATTTCAGAATTGCACCTTGCAATGTGGAGATATTACTGTTTGTGCATTTACAATATTCATTGATTTTTGCCATTGAAAAACATGTTTTTCATATACCAGAAATGTTTGAAGCTACTGACTGAATGAAAGGAGCTGGCATCTCACTCTCTTTGAATCTTCTTTATCATGCTAGGATTAACAGGAAAAAGCAAAAAATTTCAGAATTGCACCTTGCAATGTGGAGATATTACTGTTTGTGCATTTACAATATTCATTGATTTTTGCCATTGAAAAACATGTTTTTCATATACCAGAAATGTTTGAAGCTACTGACTGAATGAAAGGAGCTGGCATCTCACTCTCTTTGAATCTTCATTATCATGCTAGGATTAACAGGAAAAAGCTAAAAATTTCAGAATTGCACCGTGCAATGTGGAGATATTACTGTTTGTGCATTTACAATATTCATTGATTTTTGCCATTGAAAAACATGTTTTTCATATACCAGAAATGTTTGAAGCTACTGACTGAATGAAAGGAGCTGGCATCTCACTCTCTTTGAATCTTCTTTATCATGCTAGGATTAGCAGGAAAAAGCAAAAAATTTCAGAATTGCACCTTGCAATGTGGAGATATTACTGTTTGTGCATTTACAATATTCATTGATTTTTGCCATTGAAAAACATGTTTTTCATATACCAGAAATGTTTGAAGCTACTGACTGAATGAAAGGAGCTGGCATCTCACTCTCTTTGAATCTTCTTTATCATGCTAGGATTAACAGGAAAAAGCTAAAAATTTCAGAATTGCACCGTGCAATGTGGAGATATTACTGTTTGTGCATTTACAATATTCATTGATTTTTGCCATTGAAAAACATGTTTTTCATATACCAGAAATGTTTGAAGCTACTGACTGAATGAAAGGAGCTGGCATCTCACTCTCTTTGAATCTTCTTTATCATGCTAGGATTAGCAGGAAAAAGCAAAAAATTTCAGAATTGCACCTTGCAATGTGGAGATATTACTGTTTGTGCATTTACAATATTCATTCATTTTTGCCATTGAAAAACATGTTTTTCATATACCAGAAATGTTTGAAGCTACTGACTGAATGAAAGGAGCTGGCATCTCACTCTCTTTGAATCTTCTTTATCATGCTAGGATTAACAGGAAAAAGCAAAAAATTTCAGAATTGCACCTTGCAATGTGGAGATATTACTGTTTGTGCATTTACAATATTCATTGATTTTTGCCATTGAAAAACATGTTTTTCATATACCAGAAATGTTTGAAGCTACTGACTGAATGAAAGGAGCTGGCATCTCACTCTCTTTGAATCTTCTTTATCATGCTAGGATTAACAGGAAAAAGCTAAAAATTTCAGAATTGCACCGTGCAATGTGGAGATATTACTGTTTGTGCATTTACAATATTCATTGATTTTTGCCATTGAAAAACATGTTTTTCATATACCAGAAATGTTTGAAGCTACTGACTGAATGAAAGGAGCTGGCATCTCACTCTCTTTGAATCTTCTTTATCATGCTAGGATTAGCAGGAAAAAGCAAAAAATTTCAGAATTGCACCTTGCAATGTGGAGATATTACTGTTTGTGCATTTACAATATTCATTGATTTTTGCCATTGAAAAACATGTTTTTCATATACCAGAAATGTTTGAAGCTACTGACTGAATGAAAGGAGCTGGCATCTCACTCTCTTTGAATCTTCTTTATCATGCTAGGATTAACAGGAAAAAGCAAAAAATTTCAGAATTGGACCTTGCAATGTGGAGATATTACTGTTTGTGCATTTACAATATTCATTGATTTTTGCCATTGAAAAACGTCCAGAAATGTTTGAAGCTACTGACTGAATGAAATGAGCTGGCATCTCACTCTCTTTGAATCTTCTTTATCATGCTAGGATTAACAGGAAAAAGCTAAAAATTTCAGAATTGCACCGTGCAATGTGGAGATATTACTGTTTGTGCATTTACAATATTCATTGATTTTTGCCATTGAAAAACATGTTTTTCATATACCAGAAATGTTTGAAGCTACTGACTGAATGAAAGGAGCTGGCATCTCACTCTCTTTGAATCTTCTTTATCATGCTAGGATTAGCAGGAAAAAGCAAAAAATTTCAGAATTGCACCTTGCAATGTGGAGATATTACTGTTTGTGCATTTACAATATTCATTGATTTTTGCCATTGAAAAACATGTTTTTCATATACCAGAAATGTTTGAAGCTACTGACTGAATGAAAGGAGCTGGCATCTCACTCTCTTTGAATCTTCTTTATCATGCTAGGATTAACAGGAAAAAGCAAAAAATTTCAGAATTGCACCTTGCAATGTGGAGATATTACTGTTTGTGCATTTACAATATTCATTGATTTTTGCTATTGAAAAACGTCCAGAAATGTTTGAAGCTACTGACTGAATGAAATGAGCTGGCATCTCACTCTCTTTGAATCTTCTTTATCATGCTAGGATTAACAGGAAAAAGCTAAAAATTTCAGAATTGCACCGTGCAATGTGGAGATATTACTGTTTGTGCATTTACAATATTCATTGATTTTTGCCATTGAAAAACATGTTTTTCATATACCAGAAATGTTTGAAGCTACTGACTGAATGAAAGGAGCTGGCATCTCACTCTCTTTGAATCTTCTTTATCATGCTAGGATTAGCAGGAAAAAGCAAAAAATTTCAGAATTGCACCTTGCAATGTGGAGATATTACTGTTTGTGCATTTACAACATTCATTGATTTTTGCCATTGAAAAACATGTTTTTCATATACCAGAAATGTTTGAAGCTACTGACTGAATGAAAGGAGCTGGCATCTCACTCTCTTTGAATCTTCTTTATCATGCTAGGATTAACAGGAAAAAGCTAAAAATTTCAGAATTGCACCGTGCAATGTGGAGATATTACTGTTTGTGCATTTACAATATTCATTGATTTTTGCCATTGAAAAACATGTTTTTCATATACCAGAAATGTTTGAAGCTACTGACTGAATGAAAGGAGCTGGCATCTCACTCTCTTTGAATCTTCTTTATCATGCTAGGATTAGCAGGAAAAAGCAAAAAATTTCAGAATTGCACCTTGCAATGTGGAGATATTACTGTTTGTGCATTTACAATATTCATTGATTTTTGCCTTTGAAAAACATGTTTTTCATATACCAGAAATGTTTGAAGCTACTGACTGAATGAAAGGAGCTGGCATCTCACTCTCTTTGAATCTTCTTTATCATGCTAGGATTAACAGGAAAAAGCTAAAAATTTCAGAATTGCACCGTGCAATGTGGAGATATTACTGTTTGTGCATTTACAATATTCATTGATTTTTGCCATTGAAAAACATGTTTTTCATATACCAGAAATGTTTGAAGCTACTGACTGAATGAAAGGAGCTGGCATCTCACTCTCTTTGAATCTTCTTTATCATGCTAGGATTAGCAGGAAAAAGCAAAAAATTTCAGAATTGCACCTTGCAATGTGGAGATATTACTGTTTGTGCATTTACAATATTCATTGATTTTTGCCATTGAAAAACATGTTTTTCATATACCAGAAATGTTTGAAGCTACTGACTGAATGAAAGGAGCTGGCATCTCACTCTCTTTGAATCTTCTTTATCATGCTAGGATTAACAGGAAAAAGCAAAAAATTTCAGAATTGCACCTTGCAATGTGGAGATATTACTGTTTGTGCATTTACAATATTCATTGATTTTTGCCATTGAAAAACATGTTTTTCATATACCAGAAATGTTTGAAGCTACTGACTGAATGAAAGGAGCTGGCATCTCACTCTCTTTGAATCTTCTTTATCATGCTAGGATTAACAGGAAAAAGCTAAAAATTTCAGAATTGCACCGTGCAATGTGGAGATATTACTGTTTGTGCATTTACAATATTCATTGATTTTTGCCATTGAAAAACATGTTTTTCATATACCAGAAATGTTTGAAGCTACTGACTGAATGAAAGGAGCTGGCATCTCACTCTCTTTGAATCTTCTTTATCATGCTAGGATTAGCAGGAAAAAGCAAAAAATTTCAGAATTGCACCTTGCAATGTGGAGATATTACTGTTTGTGCATTTACAATATTCATTGATTTTTGCCATTGAAAAACATGTTTTTCATATACCAGAAATGTTTGAAGCTACTGACTGAATGAAAGGAGCTGGCATCTCACTCTCTTTGAATCTTCTTTATCATGCTAGGATTAACAGGAAAAAGCTAAAAATTTCAGAATTGCACCGTGCAATGTGGAGATATTACTGTTTGTGCATTTACAATATTCATTGATTTTTGCCATTGAAAAACATGTTTTTCATATACCAGAAATGTTTGAAGCTACTGACTGAATGAAAGGAGCTGGCATCTCACTCTCTTTGAATCTTCTTTATCATGCTAGGATTAGCAGGAAAAAGCAAAAAATTTCAGAATTGCACCTTGCAATGTGGAGATATTACTGTTTGTGCATTTACAATATTCATTGATTTTTGCCATTGAAAAACATGTTTTTCATATACCAGAAATGTTTGAAGCTACTGACTGAATGAAAGGAGCTGGCATCTCACTCTCTTTGAATCTTCTTTATCATGCTAGGATTAACAGGAAAAAGCTAAAAATTTCAGAATTGCACCGTGCAATGTGGAGATATTACTGTTTGTGCATTTACAATATTCATTGATTTTTGCCATTGAAAAACATGTTTTTCATATACCAGAAATGTTTGAAGCTACTGACTGAATGAAAGGAGCTGGCATCTCACTCTCTTTGAATCTTCTTTATCATGCTAGGATTAGCAGGAAAAAGCAAAAAATTTCAGAATTGCACCTTGCAATGTGGAGATATTACTGTTTGTGCATTTACAATATTCATTGATTTTTGCCATTGAAAAACATGTTTTTCATATACCAGAAATGTTTGAAGCTACTGACTGAATGAAAGGAGCTGGCATCTCACTCTCTTTGAATCTTCTTTATCATGCTAGGATTAACAGGAAAAAGCAAAAAATTTCAGAATTGCACCTTGCAATGTGGAGATATTACTGTTTGTGCATTTACAATATTCATTGATTTTTGCCATTGAAAAACATGTTTTTCATATACCAGAAATGTTTGAAGCTACTGACTGAATGAAAGGAGCTGGCATCTCACTCTCTTTGAATCTTCTTTATCATGCTAGGATTAACAGGAAAAAGCTAAAAATTTTAGAATTGCACCGTGCAATGTGGAGATATTACTGTTTGTGCATTTACAATATTCATTGATTTTTGCCATTGAAAAACATGTTTTTCATATACCAGAAATGTTTGAAGCTACTGACTGAATGAAAGGAGCTGGCATCTCACTCTCTTTGAATCTTCTTTATCATGCTAGGATTAGCAGGAAAAAGCAAAAAATTTCAGAATTGCACCTTGCAATGTGGAGATATTACTGTTTGTGCATTTACAATATTCATTGATTTTTGCCATTGAAAAACATGTTTTTCATATACCAGAAATGTTTGAAGCTACTGACTGAATGAAAGGAGCTGGCATCTCACTCTCTTTGAATCTTCTTTATCATGCTAGGATTAACAGGAAAAAGCTAAAAATTTCAGAATTGCACCGTGCAATGTGGAGATATTACTGTTTGTGCATTTACAATATTCATTGATTTTTGCCATTGAAAAACATGTTTTTCATATACCAGAAATGTTTGAAGCTACTGACTGAATGAAAGGAGCTGGCATCTCACTCTCTTTGAATCTTCTTTATCATGCTAGGATTAGCAGGAAAAAGCAAAAAATTTCAGAATTGCACCTTGCAATGTGGAGATATTACTGTTTGTGCATTTACAATATTCATTGATTTTTGCCATTGAAAAACATGTTTTTCATATACCAGAAATGTTTGAAGCTACTGACTGAATGAAAGGAGCTGGCATCTCACTCTCTTTGAATCTTCTTTATCATGCTAGGATTAACAGGAAAAAGCAAAAAATTTCAGAATTGCACCTTGCAATGTGGAGATATTACTGTTTGTGCATTTACAATATTCATTGATTTTTGCCATTGAAAAACATGTTTTTCATATACCAGAAATGTTTGAAGCTACTGACTGAATGAAAGGAGCTGGCATCTCACTCTCTTTGAATCTTCTTTATCATGCTAGGATTAACAGGAAAAAGCTAAAAATTTCAGAATTGCACCGTGCAATGTGGAGATATTACTGTTTGTGCATTTACAATATTCATTGATTTTTGCCATTGAAAAACATGTTTTTCATATACCAGAAATGTTTGAAGCTACTGACTGAATGAAAGGAGCTGGCATCTCACTCTCTTTGAATCTTCTTTATCATGCTAGGATTAGCAGGAAAAAGCAAAAAATTTCAGAATTGCACCTTGCAATGTGGAGATATTACTGTTTGTGCATTTACAATATTCATTGATTTTTGCCATTGAAAAACATGTTTTTCATATACCAGAAATGTTTGAAGCTACTGACTGAATGAAAGGAGCTGGCATCTCACTCTCTTTGAATCTTCTTTATCATGCTAGGATTAACAGGAAAAAGCTAAAAATTTCAGAATTGCACCGTGCAATGTGGAGATATTACTGTTTGTGCATTTACAATATTCATTGATTTTTGCCATTGAAAAACATGTTTTTCATATACCAGAAATGTTTGAAGCTACTGACTGAATGAAAGGAGCTGGCATCCCACTCTCTTTGAATCTTCTTTATCATGCTAGGATTAGCAGGAAAAAGCAAAAAATTTCAGAATTGCTCCTTGCAATGTGGAGATATTACTGTTTGTGCATTTACAATATTCATTGATTTTTGCCATTGAAAAACATGTTTTTCATATACCAGAAATGTTTGAAGCTACTGACTGAATGAAAGGAGCTGGCATCTCACTCTCTTTGAATCTTCTTTATCATGCTAGGATTAACAGGAAAAAGCAAAAAATTTCAGAATTGCACCTTGCAATGTGGAGATATTACTGTTTGTGCATTTACAATATTCATTGATTTTTGCCATTGAAAAACATGTTTTTCATATACCAGAAATGTTTGAAGCTACTGACTGAATGAAAGGAGCTGGCATCTCACTCTCTTTGAATCTTCTTTATCATGCTAGGATTAACAGGAAAAAGCAAAAAATTTCAGAATTGCACCTTGCAATGTGGAGATATTACTGTTTGTGCTTTTACAATATTCATTGATTTTTGCCATTGAAAAACATGTTTTTCATATACCAGAAATGTTTGAAGCTACTGACTGAATGAAAGGAGCTGGCATCTCACTCTCTTTGAATCTTCTTTATCATGCTAGGATTAGCAGGAAAAAGCAAAAAATTTCAGAATTGCACCTTGCAATGTGGAGATATTACTGTTTGTGCATTTACAATATTCATTGATTTTTGCCATTGAAAAACATGTTTTTCATATACCAGAAATGTTTGAAGCTACTGACTGAATGAAAGGAGCTGGCATCTCACTCTCTTTGAATTTTCCTTATCATGCTAGGATTAACAGGAAAAAGCTAAAAATTTCAGAATTGCACCGTGCAATGTGGAGATATTACTGTTTGTGCATTTACAATATTCATTGATTTTTGCCATTGAAAAACATGTTTTTCATATACCAGAAATGTTTGAAGCTACTGACTGAATGAAAGGAGCTGGCATCTCACTCTCTTTGAATCTTCTTTATCATGCTAGGATTAGCAGGAAAAAGCAAACAATTTCAGAATTGCACCTTGCAATGTGGAGATATTACTGTTTGTGCATTTACAATATTCATTGATTTTTGCCATTGAAAAACATGTTTTTCATATACCAGAAATGTTTGAAGCTACTGACTGAATGAAAGGAGCTGGCATCTCACTCTCTTTGAATCTTCTTTATCATGCTAGGATTAACAGGAAAAAGCTAAAAATTTCAGAATTGCACCGTGCAATGTGGAGATATTACTGTTTGTGCATTTACAATATTCATTGATTTTTGCCATTGAAAAACATGTTTTTCATATACCAGAAATGTTTGAAGCTACTGACTGAATGAAAGGAGCTGGCATCTCACTCTCTTTGAATCTTCTTTATCATGCTAGGATTAACAGGAAAAAGCAAAAAATTTCAGAATTGCACCTTGCAATGTGGAGATATTACTGTTTGTGCATTTACAATATTCATTGATTTTTGCTATTGAAAAACGTCCAGAAATGTTTGAAGCTACTGACTGAATGAAATGAGCTGGCATCTCACTCTCTTTGAATCTTCTTTATCATGCTAGGATTAACAGGAAAAAGCTAAAAATTTCAGAATTGCACCGTGCAATGTGGAGATATTACTGTTTGTGCATTTACAATATTCATTGATTTTTGCCATTGAAAAACATGTTTTTCATATACCAGAAATGTTTGAAGCTACTGACTGAATGAAAGGAGCTGGCATCTCACTCTCTTTGAATCTTCTTTATCATGCTAGGATTAGCAGGAAAAAGCAAAAAATTTCAGAATTGCACCTTGCAATGTGGAGATATTACTGTTTGTGCATTTACAACATTCATTGATTTTTGCCATTGAAAAACATGTTTTTCATATACCAGAAATGTTTGAAGCTACTGACTGAATGAAAGGAGCTGGCATCTCACTCTCTTTGAATCTTCTTTATCATGCTAGGATTAACAGGAAAAAGCTAAAAATTTCAGAATTGCACCGTGCAATGTGGAGATATTACTGTTTGTGCATTTACAATATTCATTGATTTTTGCCATTGAAAAACATGTTTTTCATATACCAGAAATGTTTGAAGCTACTGACTGAATGAAAGGAGCTGGCATCTCACTCTCTTTGAATCTTCTTTATCATGCTAGGATTAGCAGGAAAAAGCAAAAAATTTCAGAATTGCACCTTGCAATGTGGAGATATTACTGTTTGTGCATTTACAATATTCATTGATTTTTGCCTTTGAAAAACATGTTTTTCATATACCAGAAATGTTTGAAGCTACTGACTGAATGAAAGGAGCTGGCATCTCACTCTCTTTGAATCTTCTTTATCATGCTAGGATTAACAGGAAAAAGCTAAAAATTTCAGAATTGCACCGTGCAATGTGGAGATATTACTGTTTGTGCATTTACAATATTCATTGATTTTTGCCATTGAAAAACATGTTTTTCATATACCAGAAATGTTTGAAGCTACTGACTGAATGAAAGGAGCTGGCATCTCACTCTCTTTGAATCTTCTTTATCATGCTAGGATTAGCAGGAAAAAGCAAAAAATTTCAGAATTGCACCTTGCAATGTGGAGATATTACTGTTTGTGCATTTACAATATTCATTGATTTTTGCCATTGAAAAACATGTTTTTCATATACCAGAAATGTTTGAAGCTACTGACTGAATGAAAGGAGCTGGCATCTCACTCTCTTTGAATCTTCTTTATCATGCTAGGATTAACAGGAAAAAGCAAAAAATTTCAGAATTGCACCTTGCAATGTGGAGATATTACTGTTTGTGCATTTACAATATTCATTGATTTTTGCCATTGAAAAACATGTTTTTCATATACCAGAAATGTTTGAAGCTACTGACTGAATGAAAGGAGCTGGCATCTCACTCTCTTTGAATCTTCTTTATCATGCTAGGATTAACAGGAAAAAGCTAAAAATTTCAGAATTGCACCGTGCAATGTGGAGATATTACTGTTTGTGCATTTACAATATTCATTGATTTTTGCCATTGAAAAACATGTTTTTCATATACCAGAAATGTTTGAAGCTACTGACTGAATGAAAGGAGCTGGCATCTCACTCTCTTTGAATCTTCTTTATCATGCTAGGATTAGCAGGAAAAAGCAAAAAATTTCAGAATTGCACCTTGCAATGTGGAGATATTACTGTTTGTGCATTTACAATATTCATTGATTTTTGCCATTGAAAAACATGTTTTTCATATACCAGAAATGTTTGAAGCTACTGACTGAATGAAAGGAGCTGGCATCTCACTCTCTTTGAATCTTCTTTATCATGCTAGGATTAACAGGAAAAAGCTAAAAATTTCAGAATTGCACCGTGCAATGTGGAGATATTACTGTTTGTGCATTTACAATATTCATTGATTTTTGCCATTGAAAAACATGTTTTTCATATACCAGAAATGTTTGAAGCTACTGACTGAATGAAAGGAGCTGGCATCTCACTCTCTTTGAATCTTCTTTATCATGCTAGGATTAGCAGGAAAAAGCAAAAAATTTCAGAATTGCACCTTGCAATGTGGAGATATTACTGTTTGTGCATTTACAATATTCATTGATTTTTGCCATTGAAAAACATGTTTTTCATATACCAGAAATGTTTGAAGCTACTGACTGAATGAAAGGAGCTGGCATCTCACTCTCTTTGAATCTTCTTTATCATGCTAGGATTAACAGGAAAAAGCTAAAAATTTCAGAATTGCACCGTGCAATGTGGAGATATTACTGTTTGTGCATTTACAATATTCATTGATTTTTGCCATTGAAAAACATGTTTTTCATATACCAGAAATGTTTGAAGCTACTGACTGAATGAAAGGAGCTGGCATCTCACTCTCTTTGAATCTTCTTTATCATGCTAGGATTAGCAGGAAAAAGCAAAAAATTTCAGAATTGCACCTTGCAATGTGGAGATATTACTGTTTGTGCATTTACAATATTCATTGATTTTTGCCATTGAAAAACATGTTTTTCATATACCAGAAATGTTTGAAGCTACTGACTGAATGAAAGGAGCTGGCATCTCACTCTCTTTGAATCTTCTTTATCATGCTAGGATTAACAGGAAAAAGCAAAAAATTTCAGAATTGCACCTTGCAATGTGGAGATATTACTGTTTGTGCATTTACAATATTCATTGATTTTTGCCATTGAAAAACATGTTTTTCATATACCAGAAATGTTTGAAGCTACTGACTGAATGAAAGGAGCTGGCATCTCACTCTCTTTGAATCTTCTTTATCATGCTAGGATTAACAGGAAAAAGCTAAAAATTTTAGAATTGCACCGTGCAATGTGGAGATATTACTGTTTGTGCATTTACAATATTCATTGATTTTTGCCATTGAAAAACATGTTTTTCATATACCAGAAATGTTTGAAGCTACTGACTGAATGAAAGGAGCTGGCATCTCACTCTCTTTGAATCTTCTTTATCATGCTAGGATTAGCAGGAAAAAGCAAAAAATTTCAGAATTGCACCTTGCAATGTGGAGATATTACTGTTTGTGCATTTACAATATTCATTGATTTTTGCCATTGAAAAACATGTTTTTCATATACCAGAAATGTTTGAAGCTACTGACTGAATGAAAGGAGCTGGCATCTCACTCTCTTTGAATCTTCTTTATCATGCTAGGATTAACAGGAAAAAGCTAAAAATTTCAGAATTGCACCGTGCAATGTGGAGATATTACTGTTTGTGCATTTACAATATTCATTGATTTTTGCCATTGAAAAACATGTTTTTCATATACCAGAAATGTTTGAAGCTACTGACTGAATGAAAGGAGCTGGCATCTCACTCTCTTTGAATCTTCTTTATCATGCTAGGATTAGCAGGAAAAAGCAAAAAATTTCAGAATTGCACCTTGCAATGTGGAGATATTACTGTTTGTGCATTTACAATATTCATTGATTTTTGCCATTGAAAAACATGTTTTTCATATACCAGAAATGTTTGAAGCTACTGACTGAATGAAAGGAGCTGGCATCTCACTCTCTTTGAATCTTCTTTATCATGCTAGGATTAACAGGAAAAAGCAAAAAATTTCAGAATTGCACCTTGCAATGTGGAGATATTACTGTTTGTGCATTTACAATATTCATTGATTTTTGCCATTGAAAAACATGTTTTTCATATACCAGAAATGTTTGAAGCTACTGACTGAATGAAAGGAGCTGGCATCTCACTCTCTTTGAATCTTCTTTATCATGCTAGGATTAACAGGAAAAAGCTAAAAATTTCAGAATTGCACCGTGCAATGTGGAGATATTACTGTTTGTGCATTTACAATATTCATTGATTTTTGCCATTGAAAAACATGTTTTTCATATACCAGAAATGTTTGAAGCTACTGACTGAATGAAAGGAGCTGGCATCTCACTCTCTTTGAATCTTCTTTATCATGCTAGGATTAGCAGGAAAAAGAAAAAAATTTCAGAATTGCACCTTGCAATGTGGAGATATTACTGTTTGTGCATTTACAATATTCATTGATTTTTGCCATTGAAAAACATGTTTTTCATATACCAGAAATGTTTGAAGCTACTGACTGAATGAAAGGAGCTGGCATCTCACTCTCTTTGAATCTTCTTTATCATGCTAGGATTAACAGGAAAAAGCTAAAAATTTCAGAATTGCACCGTGCAATGTGGAGATATTACTGTTTGTGCATTTACAATATTCATTGATTTTTGCCATTGAAAAACATGTTTTTCATATACCAGAAATGTTTGAAGCTACTGACTGAATGAAAGGAGCTGGCATCCCACTCTCTTTGAATCTTCTTTATCATGCTAGGATTAGCAGGAAAAAGCAAAAAATTTCAGAATTGCTCCTTGCAATGTGGAGATATTACTGTTTGTGCATTTACAATATTCATTGATTTTTGCCATTGAAAAACATGTTTTTCATATACCAGAAATGTTTGAAGCTACTGACTGAATGAAAGGAGCTGGCATCTCACTCTCTTTGAATCTTCTTTATCATGCTAGGATTAACAGGAAAAAGCAAAAAATTTCAGAATTGCACCTTGCAATGTGGAGATATTACTGTTTGTGCATTTACAATATTCATTGATTTTTGCCATTGAAAAACATGTTTTTCATATACCAGAAATGTTTGAAGCTACTGACTGAATGAAAGGAGCTGGCATCTCACTCTCTTTGAATCTTCTTTATCATGCTAGGATTAACAGGAAAAAGCAAAAAATTTCAGAATTGCACCTTGCAATGTGGAGATATTACTGTTTGTGCTTTTACAATATTCATTGATTTTTGCCATTGAAAAACATGTTTTTCATATACCAGAAATGTTTGAAGCTACTGACTGAATGAAAGGAGCTGGCATCTCACTCTCTTTGAATCTTCTTTATCATGCTAGGATTAGCAGGAAAAAGCAAAAAATTTCAGAATTGCACCTTGCAATGTGGAGATATTACTGTTTGTGCATTTACAATATTCATTGATTTTTGCCATTGAAAAACATGTTTTTCATATACCAGAAATGTTTGAAGCTACTGACTGAATGAAAGGAGCTGGCATCTCACTCTCTTTGAATTTTCCTTATCATGCTAGGATTAACAGGAAAAAGCTAAAAATTTCAGAATTGCACCGTGCAATGTGGAGATATTACTGTTTGTGCATTTACAATATTCATTGATTTTTGCCATTGAAAAACATGTTTTTCATATACCAGAAATGTTTGAAGCTACTGACTGAATGAAAGGAGCTGGCATCTCACTCTCTTTGAATCTTCTTTATCATGCTAGGATTAGCAGGAAAAAGCAAACAATTTCAGAATTGCACCTTGCAATGTGGAGATATTACTGTTTGTGCATTTACAATATTCATTGATTTTTGCCATTGAAAAACATGTTTTTCATATACCAGAAATGTTTGAAGCTACTGACTGAATGAAAGGAGCTGGCATCTCACTCTCTTTGAATCTTCTTTATCATGCTAGGATTAACAGGAAAAAGCTAAAAATTTCAGAATTGCACCGTGCAATGTGGAGATATTACTGTTTGTGCATTTACAATATTCATTGATTTTTGCCATTGAAAAACATGTTTTTCATATACCAGAAATGTTTGAAGCTACTGACTGAATGAAAGGAGCTGGCATCTCACTCTCTTTGAATCTTCTTTATCATGCTAGGATTAGCAGGAAAAAGCAAAAAATTTCAGAATTGCTCCTTGCAATGTGGAGATATTACTGTTTGTGCATTTACAATATTCATTGATTTTTGCCATTGAAAAACATGTTTTTCATATACCAGAAATGTTTGAAGCTACTGACTGAATGAAAGGAGCTGGCATCTCACTCTCTTTGAATCTTCTTTATCATGCTAGGATTAACAGGAAAAAGCAAAAAATTTCAGAATTGCACCTTGCAATGTGGAGATATTACTGTTTGTGCATTTACAATATTCATTGATTTTTGCCATTGAAAAACATGTTTTTCATATACCAGAAATGTTTGAAGCTACTGACTGAATGAAAGGAGCTGGCATCTCACTCTCTTTGAATCTTCTTTATCATGCTAGGATTAACAGGAAAAAGCAAAAAATTTCAGAATTGCACCTTGCAATGTGGAGATATTACTGTTTGTGCATTTACAATATTCATTGATTTTTGCCATTGAAAAACATGTTTTTCATATACCAGAAATGTTTGAAGCTACTGACTGAATGAAAGGAGCTGGCATCTCACTCTCTTTGAATCTTCTTTATCATGCTAGGATTAACAGGAAAAAGCTAAAAATTTCAGAATTGCACCGTGCAATGTGGAGATATTACTGTTTGTGCATTTACAATATTCATTGATTTTTGCCATTGAAAAACATGTTTTTCATATACCAGAAATGTTTGAAGCTACTGACTGAATGAAAGGAGCTGGCATCTCACTCTCTTTGAATCTTCTTTATCATGCTAGGATTAGCAGGAAAAAGCAAACAATTTCAGAATTGCACCTTGCAATGTGGAGATATTACTGTTTGTGCATTTACAATATTCATTGATTTTTGCCATTGAAAAACATGTTTTTCATATACCAGAAATGTTTGAAGCTACTGACTGAATGAAAGGAGCTGGCATCTCACTCTCTTTGAATCTTCTTTATCATGCTAGGATTAACAGGAAAAAGCTAAAAATTTCAGAATTGCACCGTGCAATGTGGAGATATTACTGTTTGTGCATTTACAATATTCATTGATTTTTGCCATTGAAAAACATGTTTTTCATATACCAGAAATGTTTGAAGCTACTGACTGAATGAAAGGAGCTGGCATCTCACTCTCTTTGAATCTTCTTTATCATGCTAGGATTAGCAGGAAAAAGCAAAAAATTTCAGAATTGCTCCTTGCAATGTGGAGATATTACTGTTTGTGCATTTACAATATTCATTGATTTTTGCCATTGAAAAACATGTTTTTCATATACCAGAAATGTTTGAAGCTACTGACTGAATGAAAGGAGCTGGCATCTCACTCTCTTTGAATCTTCTTTATCATGCTAGGATTAACAGGAAAAAGCAAAAAATTTCAGAATTGCACCTTGCAATGTGGAGATATTACTGTTTGTGCATTTACAATATTCATTGATTTTTGCCATTGAAAAACATGTTTTTCATATACCAGAAATGTTTGAAGCTACTGACTGAATGAAAGGAGCTGGCATCTCACTCTCTTTGAATCTTCTTTATCATGCTAGGATTAACAGGAAAAAGCAAAAAATTTCAGAATTGCACCTTGCAATGTGGAGATATTACTGTTTGTGCATTTACAATATTCATTGATTTTTGCCATTGAAAAACATGTTTTTCATATACCAGAAATGTTTGAAGCTACTGACTGAATGAAAGGAGCTGGCATCTCACTCTCTTTGAATCTTCTTTATCATGCTAGGATTAACAGGAAAAAGCTAAAAATTTCAGAATTGCACCGTGCAATGTGGAGATATTACTGTTTGTGCATTTACAATATTCATTGATTTTTGCCATTGAAAAACATGTTTTTCATATACCAGAAATGTTTGAAGCTACTGACTGAATGAAAGGAGCTGGCATCTCACTCTCTTTGAATCTTCTTTATCATGCTAGGATTAGCAGGAAAAAGCAAAAAATTTCAGAATTGCACCTTGCAATGTGGAGATATTACTGTTTGTGCATTTACAATATTCATTGATTTTTGCCATTGAAAAACATGTTTTTCATATACCAGAAATGTTTGAAGCTACTGACTGAATGAAAGGAGCTGGCATCTCACTCTCTTTGAATCTTCTTTATCATGCTAGGATTAACAGGAAAAAGCTAAAAATTTCAGAATTGCACCGTGCAATGTGGAGATATTACTGTTTGTGCATTTACAATATTCATTGATTTTTGCCATTGAAAAACATGTTTTTCATATACCAGAAATG
Source organism: Phyllobates terribilis (assembly GCF_046119375.1). Classification (NCBI taxonomy): domain Eukaryota; kingdom Metazoa; phylum Chordata; class Amphibia; order Anura; family Dendrobatidae; genus Phyllobates; species Phyllobates terribilis. The sequence goes on along the minus strand of NW_027365692.1, from coordinate 5,881 downwards.
TTTGAAGCTACTGACTGAATGAAAGGAGCTGGCATCTCACTCTCTTTGAATCTTCTTTATCATGCTAGGATTAGCAGGAAAAAGCAAAAAATTTCAGAATTGCACCTTGCAATGTGGATATATTACTGTTTGTGCATTTACAACATTCATTGATTTTTGCCATTGAAAAACATGTTTTTCATATACCAGAAATGTTTGAAGCTACTGACTGAATGAAAGGAGCTGGCATCCCACTCTCTTTGAATCTTCTTTATCATGCTAGGATTAACAGGAAAAAGCTAAAAATTTCAGAATTGCACCGTGCAATGTGGAGATATTACTGTTTGTGCATTTACAATATTCATTGATTTTTGCCATTGAAAAACATGTTTTTCATATACCAGAAATGTTTGAAGCTACTGACTGAATGAAAGGAGCTGGCATCTCACTCTCTTTGAATCTTCTTTATCATGCTAGGATTAGCAGGAAAAAGCAAAAAATTTCAGAATTGCACCTTGCAATGTGGAGATATTACTGTTTGTGCATTTACAATATTCATTGATTTTTGCCATTGAAAAACATGTTTTTCATATACCAGAAATGTTTGAAGCTACTGACTGAATGAAAGGAGCTGGCATCTCACTCTCTTTGAATCTTCTTTATCATGCTAGGATTAGCAGGAAAAAGCAAAAAATTTCAGTATTGCACCTTGCAATGTGGAGATATTACTGTTTGTGCATTTACAATATTCATTGATTTTTGCCATTGAAAAACATGTTTTTCATATACCAGAAATGTTTGAAGCTACTGACTGAATGAAAGGAGCTGGCATCTCACTCTCTTTGAATCTTCTTTATCATGCTAGGATTAACAGGAAAAAGCTAAAAATTTCAGAATTGCACCGTGCAATGTGGAGATATTACTGTTTGTGCATTTACAATATTCATTGATTTTTGCCATTGAAAAACATGTTTTTCATATACCAGAAATGTTTGAAGCTACTGACTGAATGAAAGGAGCTGGCATCTCACTCTCTTTGAATCTTCTTTATCATGCTAGGATTAGCAGGAAAAAGCAAAAAATTTCAGAATTGCACCTTGCAATGTGGAGATATTACTGTTTGTGCATTTACAATATTCATTGATTTTTGCCATTGAAAAACATGTTTTTCATATACCAGAAATGTTTGAAGCTACTGACTGAATGAAAGGAGCTGGCATCTCACTCTCTTTGAATCTTCTTTATCATGCTAGGATTAACAGGAAAAAGCAAAAAATTTCAGAATTGCACCTTGCAATGTGGAGATATTACTGTTTGTGCATTTACAATATTCATTGATTTTTGCCATTGAAAAACATGTTTTTCATATACCAGAAATGTTTGAAGCTACTGACTGAATGAAAGGAGCTGGCATCTCACTCTCTTTGAATCTTCTTTATCATGCTAGGATTAACAGGAAAAAGCTAAAAATTTCAGAATTGCACCGTGCAATGTGGAGATATTACTGTTTGTGCATTTACAATATTCATTGATTTCTGCCATTGAAAAACATGTTTTTCATATACCAGAAATGTTTGAAGCTACTGACTGAATGAAAGGAGCTGGCATCTCACTCTCTTTGAATCTTCTTTATCATGCTAGGATTAACAGGAAAAAGCTAAAAATTTCAGAATTGCACCGTGCAATGTGGAGATATTACTGTTTGTGCATTTACAATATTCATTGATTTTTGCCATTGAAAAACATGTTTTTCATATACCAGAAATGTTTGAAGCTACTGACTGAATGAAAGGAGCTGGCATCTCACTCTCTTTGAATCTTCATCATGCTAGGATTAGCAGGAAAAAGCAAAAAATTTCAGAATTGCACCTTGCAATGTGGAGATATTACTGTTTGTGCATTTACAATATTCATTGATTTTTGCCATTGAAAAACATGTTTTTCATATACCAGAAATGTTTGAAGCTACTGACTGAATGAAAGGAGCTGGCATCTCACTCTCTTTGAATCTTCTTTATCATGCTAGGATTAACAGGAAAAAGCAAAAAATTTCAGAATTGCACCTTGCAATGTGGAGATATTACTGTTTGTGCATTTACAATATTCATTGATTTTTGCCATTGAAAAACATGTTTTTCATATACCAGAAATGTTTGAAGCTACTGACTGAATGAAAGGAGCTGGCATCTCACTCTCTTTGAATCTTCATTATCATGCTAGGATTAACAGGAAAAAGCTAAAAATTTCAGAATTGCACCGTGCAATGTGGAGATATTACTGTTTGTGCATTTACAATATTCATTGATTTTTGCCATTGAAAAACATGTTTTTCATATACCAGAAATGTTTGAAGCTACTGACTGAATGAAAGGAGCTGGCATCTCACTCTCTTTGAATCTTCTTTATCATGCTAGGATTAGCAGGAAAAAGCAAAAAATTTCAGAATTGCACCTTGCAATGTGGAGATATTACTGTTTGTGCATTTACAATATTCATTGATTTTTGCCATTGAAAAACATGTTTTTCATATACCAGAAATGTTTGAAGCTACTGACTGAATGAAAGGAGCTGGCATCTCACTCTCTTTGAATCTTCTTTATCATGCTAGGATTAACAGGAAAAAGCTAAAAATTTCAGAATTGCACCGTGCAATGTGGAGATATTACTGTTTGTGCATTTACAATATTCATTGATTTTTGCCATTGAAAAACATGTTTTTCATATACCAGAAATGTTTGAAGCTACTGACTGAATGAAAGGAGCTGGCATCTCACTCTCTTTGAATCTTCTTTATCATGCTAGGATTAGCAGGAAAAAGCAAACAATTTCAGAATTGCACCTTGCAATGTGGAGATATTACTGTTTGTGCATTTACAATATTCATTGATTTTTGCCATTGAAAAACATGTTTTTCATATACCAGAAATGTTTGAAGCTACTGACTGAATGAAAGGAGCTGGCATCTCACTCTCTTTGAATCTTCTTTATCATGCTAGGATTAACAGGAAAAAGCTAAAAATTTCAGAATTGCACCGTGCAATGTGGAGATATTACTGTTTGTGCATTTACAATATTCATTGATTTTTGCCATTGAAAAACATGTTTTTCATATACCAGAAATGTTTGAAGCTACTGACTGAATGAAAGGAGCTGGCATCTCACTCTCTTTGAATCTTCTTTATCATGCTAGGATTAGCAGGAAAAAGCAAAAAATTTCAGAATTGCTCCTTGCAATGTGGAGATATTACTGTTTGTGCATTTACAATATTCATTGATTTTTGCCATTGAAAAACATGTTTTTCATATACCAGAAATGTTTGAAGCTACTGACTGAATGAAAGGAGCTGGCATCTCACTCTCTTTGAATCTTCTTTATCATGCTAGGATTAACAGGAAAAAGCAAAAAATTTCAGAATTGCACCTTGCAATGTGGAGATATTACTGTTTGTGCATTTACAATATTCATTGATTTTTGCCATTGAAAAACATGTTTTTCATATACCAGAAATGTTTGAAGCTACTGACTGAATGAAAGGAGCTGGCATCTCACTCTCTTTGAATCTTCTTTATCATGCTAGGATTAACAGGAAAAAGCAAAAAATTTCAGAATTGCACCTTGCAATGTGGAGATATTACTGTTTGTGCATTTACAATATTCATTGATTTTTGCCATTGAAAAACATGTTTTTCATATACCAGAAATGTTTGAAGCTACTGACTGAATGAAAGGAGCTGGCATCTCACTCTCTTTGAATCTTCTTTATCATGCTAGGATTAACAGGAAAAAGCTAAAAATTTCAGAATTGCACCGTGCAATGTGGAGATATTACTGTTTGTGCATTTACAATATTCATTGATTTTTGCCATTGAAAAACATGTTTTTCATATACCAGAAATGTTTGAAGCTACTGACTGAATGAAAGGAGCTGGCATCTCACTCTCTTTGAATCTTCTTTATCATGCTAGGATTAGCAGGAAAAAGCAAACAATTTCAGAATTGCACCTTGCAATGTGGAGATATTACTGTTTGTGCATTTACAATATTCATTGATTTTTGCCATTGAAAAACATGTTTTTCATATACCAGAAATGTTTGAAGCTACTGACTGAATGAAAGGAGCTGGCATCTCACTCTCTTTGAATCTTCTTTATCATGCTAGGATTAACAGGAAAAAGCTAAAAATTTCAGAATTGCACCGTGCAATGTGGAGATATTACTGTTTGTGCATTTACAATATTCATTGATTTTTGCCATTGAAAAACATGTTTTTCATATACCAGAAATGTTTGAAGCTACTGACTGAATGAAAGGAGCTGGCATCTCACTCTCTTTGAATCTTCTTTATCATGCTAGGATTAGCAGGAAAAAGCAAAAAATTTCAGAATTGCTCCTTGCAATGTGGAGATATTACTGTTTGTGCATTTACAATATTCATTGATTTTTGCCATTGAAAAACATGTTTTTCATATACCAGAAATGTTTGAAGCTACTGACTGAATGAAAGGAGCTGGCATCTCACTCTCTTTGAATCTTCTTTATCATGCTAGGATTAACAGGAAAAAGCAAAAAATTTCAGAATTGCACCTTGCAATGTGGAGATATTACTGTTTGTGCATTTACAATATTCATTGATTTTTGCCATTGAAAAACATGTTTTTCATATACCAGAAATGTTTGAAGCTACTGACTGAATGAAAGGAGCTGGCATCTCACTCTCTTTGAATCTTCTTTATCATGCTAGGATTAACAGGAAAAAGCAAAAAATTTCAGAATTGCACCTTGCAATGTGGAGATATTACTGTTTGTGCATTTACAATATTCATTGATTTTTGCCATTGAAAAACATGTTTTTCATATACCAGAAATGTTTGAAGCTACTGACTGAATGAAAGGAGCTGGCATCTCACTCTCTTTGAATCTTCTTTATCATGCTAGGATTAACAGGAAAAAGCTAAAAATTTCAGAATTGCACCGTGCAATGTGGAGATATTACTGTTTGTGCATTTACAATATTCATTGATTTTTGCCATTGAAAAACATGTTTTTCATATACCAGAAATGTTTGAAGCTACTGACTGAATGAAAGGAGCTGGCATCTCACTCTCTTTGAATCTTCTTTATCATGCTAGGATTAGCAGGAAAAAGCAAAAAATTTCAGAATTGCACCTTGCAATGTGGAGATATTACTGTTTGTGCATTTACAATATTCATTGATTTTTGCCATTGAAAAACATGTTTTTCATATACCAGAAATGTTTGAAGCTACTGACTGAATGAAAGGAGCTGGCATCTCACTCTCTTTGAATCTTCTTTATCATGCTAGGATTAACAGGAAAAAGCTAAAAATTTCAGAATTGCACCGTGCAATGTGGAGATATTACTGTTTGTGCATTTACAATATTCATTGATTTTTGCCATTGAAAAACATGTTTTTCATATACCAGAAATGTTTGAAGCTACTGACTGAATGAAAGGAGCTGGCATCTCACTCTCTTTGAATCTTCTTTATCATGCTAGGATTAGCAGGAAAAAGCAAAAAATTTCAGAATTGCACCTTGCAATGTGGATATATTACTGTTTGTGCATTTACAACATTCATTGATTTTTGCCATTGAAAAACATGTTTTTCATATACCAGAAATGTTTGAAGCTACTGACTGAATGAAAGGAGCTGGCATCCCACTCTCTTTGAATCTTCTTTATCATGCTAGGATTAACAGGAAAAAGCTAAAAATTTCAGAATTGCACCGTGCAATGTGGAGATATTACTGTTTGTGCATTTACAATATTCATTGATTTTTGCCATTGAAAAACATGTTTTTCATATACCAGAAATGTTTGAAGCTACTGACTGAATGAAAGGAGCTGGCATCTCACTCTCTTTGAATCTTCTTTATCATG